>NC_092240.1:18958620-19053620 GCF_036320965.1 Panulirus ornatus
AAGGTGGTAGTCTGTGCGACCTGACTGTCAACAAAACCAGGTCGTGGTTGTGTGACCTGACTCACCAGAACCAGGTCGTGGTCTGTGTGACCTTACTGTCACCAGAATCAGGTCGTGGTCTGTGCGTGACCTTACTGATACCAGGACAAGGTCGTGGTTGTGTGACCTGACTCACCAGAACCAGGTCGTGGTCTATGTGTGACATGACCGTCAACAGAACCAGGTCGTGGTCTATGTGTGACCTGACTGTTACCAGAACAAGTTGGTGGCCTGTGTGACCTGACTGTCACCAGAACAAGGTGGTGGTCTGTGTGTGACCTTACTGATACCAGGACCAGGTCGTGGTCTACGTGTGACCTGACTGTCACCAGAACAAGGTGGTAGTCAGCACGAGACCCGGGCAGTAAAGCCCTCACCACACAGCACACGTCAGTAGCGTCAGTTAGACCAGTAATCAGGTCGGTCTCACACCTCCTGTAACTCCTTCAGCGGCCAAACAACAGCAGACGTTGATGGCCAGGTCCGCGCCACGAGCCCGGGGCGAACGCGCACCGCCGCGCCGCTTCCCTCCCTCCCTCCCTCACTCTCTGCACCCAGCGCACGTTCCTCCCACCGTCCTCGTGTGCATTATCCCCAGTTCGTCTCGCGCGAAGCCGAATCCCTCGTGGCCAAGGCTAGCGAGGCTCCCCAGGCGGGTATTTAATATATGCCTGACGTACAAACCGTCACTAATCCTCGAAAATTCGGAGGGGAAACTGAGGAAAATGACGGAGGATGTGACGGAATTTTCCACTTCACCGGAAAAAAAAAATACCGAAAAAAAAAACATAATTTCACGGTGACGATTCTGGTCTAAATTATGTAACCGGTGACCATCGGGTGTCCTCCATTACCGGCCGATAACTGATAATCCCATGAATAAATTAGAGGAGTCATGAAATGTTTCCTTCGACGCGAGCGGACGTGAGCGGCGGCGGGCGGCGTGCCACCGTGAGCTGCCTCCTCCTGGTCGTCCAGGCTGGGGGAGTCAGGTGGCCACAACAAAGCCCTCCTAACAAAGGCCGTCCAGGAGACTCCCTCAGCACCAGCCCTTCGTCCACAACGCCGGACACACACACACACACACACACACACACACACACACACATAACCTTGGCCATGAGTGTTCCTGGCCCGCCAGCCGGCCCGGCCGCACCACCATTTTCCCAGGGATACCCAAGCAAGACGATCCTTCACACCTACACCAAGGCCGGCGACCACCACAGCAACTGCCGCCACCTGTAAGCCATCGAAACGTCCCACCTGAACACCTCAGAGAACGTTCTGTTTTACACATGGAGTGTGACGTGACGTGTCAGTGGAAGGTGGTGTTGGTGGGTGCAGCAGGAGCCCTGGTGGTGTGGAGGAGGTTGGCGCGGGTTCCGACAGTCCCTGATCAACTCGTGCCATCCATCGCCAAGGTCACTTCACACGGAGACTTTTTTTTTTCTTTCCTTCTTTTTTTTTGTGTGTGTCTCGGGTCGTCGACGTCATGACTCACGCTGGTCCGCCGCTACGCAGAAATTCAATCTTTCGAGACGTTTCATTTGGCTCGTGATGGATCCCGCGGCACGACTTACGACCTCATTATGAGCAATTACATAATACTGTTCTGCTCTGTCGTTCCTGAGTGGTGTTTGTTGTGGTGTGATTAGTGCCGTGAGGGTAAGGTGAGGTGAGGTGGAAGGGAAGGGTGTCTGGCGCGTCCGGGTCAGCCGGTGTCAGTCTCCTGCTCCTCCACCCTCCCCCAACCCCATAATATACTCAGGTGAAAAATATTTTTCTCGCAGACACAACATCTCAAAAAGTATATTATGACACAAATTCCCGAGTGTGTGTGTATGTGTGTGTGTGTGTGTGTGTGTGTGTGTGTGTGTTGGTTCCCCACACCCGACATGCTCACCCATCGTTGGGTACAGCAGTGGTAGGTGGAGCTGTGGTGGTGGTGGTCAAGAGTAGAGGCACGACCCTGCGTGGGCGACAGGTGTGAAGGACCGGTCATACGTGGTGCAGTGTGACTGACAGGTTGTGTGGAGGGAGAGATGGTCCTGTGAGGTGCTGCTATCAGGTGTGGACGGGTGGTCCTGTGCAGCGCTGTGTTGCTAACAGGTATGTGTGGGGGTGTGGGTGTAGAAAGAAGTCCTGTGTGGCTGACAGGTGTAAAACTCAGTTCCTCTTGCGCTACCGCTTACAGGACAAGCATCGGGTGCACAATAAATCTGCCAGGGAAACGAACATAAATCAAATCAATCTGTGTGGCTGACACTTGTAAAGGGGAGTTCCTGTGTGGCTGACATGTGTGGAGGGGAGGTCCTCTGTGGCTAACACATGTAGAAGGGCGAACGTCTAAGTAGTTTTCTCTCTCAACTTACGGGAAGATTTCTGCCAGGGAGTCCCTTAAAAAAAAAAAAATATATATATATATATATATATATATATATATATATATATATATATATATATATATATATATATATATATATTAGACCCATCTAAAGATATCCTTAGGGTGATCCCTTAAACAAGTACATTATACCTACGTATCGGTATCTTAAATAATCACATCATACCTACGTATCGATATCTCTAAGACTATCATCAAATAATTACATTGCATCTCTGAACCATATAACAATTACATCAATAACAATATTCTTGAGACGACCCCTTAAATAATTACATCGGACCCACGTAACAATACCTTTCGAGCGCTCCCTTAAATAATTACACAAGACCCACGTACCGACACCCTACTAACGTCCCGGCTCACATAACAAAACACCTGAGTAACACACTGGAAGATATGGTTAGCAATACCTCCAGCGTAACCTCCCCGCTGTGACATCCTCAACCAAATGGAGTAGTAGGGCTGACGACTACACAGGCCAGTGTCTGTCTGAGACTACACCAACACTACACGTAACCATGTTCACGCAGGACACAGGCAATATATATAGAAAGGCCCATTAAACTGCAACGTCTTCTCACTGCAGTCGGGAGGAAGTGGATGGTATGTAGAACATAATGTCTCGAATTGTTGTGGGGAGGAAGTATTGGATGTGGCGACGTGGCAGACTGTGCATACCTCCAGTACTGACCTTGGGCTGTGAATGGTTGAAGGGAGGTGGAGGGTGACACTCTCCACTTATTCAATCATGGCCATACACATAGGCCGGGCCACGCACCACACCCTCCCTGCCATCCATCGTCTCAATACCTTTCTTAGCTGTCAGTCTCCCACCTTGCATTACCTTGCCCTGCTTTGCCTTATCTCACTTATTTTACCTTGTCTCACCTTATCTTTCTGTTGACTTTGGAGACTTGTTTACGTCTACATTAGGTTTTCGAGACAAGCTGTGCTGTTACTTCTCTGATAAGTCAAGCTGTTTGAGGCCGCGTCGGAAAGGCGTACGTAACTCAACACAATCTTAAAATATTTTCCCTCCCTGTCAGCAACCTAATGTGGCAGTCCCTCATCCAACGTCAGTTCACCGGTAACCTGCGTCCTGACGCCCGGATGCGTGTGGTGTGCAGATCAGGCTTGCACGATTCCCAACCATGCCAACCCAGGCATTAGCATTACGTGAACATTCAGTGCAGCCATTCTGGACATTTCAATAACGGAGCTCGGGGATATTTATTGGCATTTCCAAAACTCCAATGAATTTCATATTTCGCTTTCCAAATGTGCGAACGTTAATGCTTCACGTCAGCATTAACACCGTGCCAGGATCAGGTGTAACATTATGAGGGTTGCGTGGTAATTACTGGAGCACATTACTGTGGCAACAGGAACGATGACACCATCGGCCACCACCACCACCACCACCACCACATACCAGCGGCTGGTGGTGACGACGGGCCGTGCGGTGCTTCCGCTTGGATTTATAGCTTTGTTGTGGTGTTTCATCCTCCTGGGCAGGAGTGAGTATAGTGCTGGTCAGTGAGTGCAGCACCACTGTGCTCGTAAGAGAGGTCAGCACACAACCTGAGGGTCATGCTAGGCTACTTGTGAGCGGGAGAGGTGGGCTGGGGTACACGAAGGAAGTAGATATGTCCCGGGGCGTCGCAAGGTGTGGGTGTTACGTACGGCTGGTCACCGACACGAAGCCAGGCACACAGAGCCCCAGAGTCTTGCCTACCCCAAACACAGACCAGACCATCGCTCGCAGCACGCACTCTCTAACCTCTTAACGGCAGTCGCTTCACTGGAATTTTTTTCAGGTCACTAAAAGTCGTAAGTCATCAGTATCGCTGCCTTATATTCTGACGACCTTTATCTTTCCTCCTTTGTTCTGCAATGTGTGTGTGTGTGTGTGTGTGTGTGTGTGTGTGTGTGTGTGTGTGTGTCATACACACACACACACACACGAGGGACACTAACCATCTCAGCCATAACACGTGACAACGTACAACAAGACTTCAACTTACTCTTCAAATGCCCTGCACTCACCTCACACAAACATGAACATATCACCACACTTCTTGACCTGCGGGAGACCCATAATAAAAAGGGAGTCTTGGGAAAATACAATAAGAGTGAGAGATAGAGGGGCGGAGATAGCGCGAGTCATCACGGGGCACGTCACCGTGTATCATAACCAAGTGACAGGTATTACAAGAGCCACCCGCTTTTTGTCCGGTCTTTACAGCGAGGGAGGCCCCGGCCGCCGCTCCGGGCCTACCATCTGTTAGCCACAGTGCATGACGGTATCAAAACATATTTCTTTCACCCTCTGCAACACAACAGCCCGGAACATGATAAGACAACACCACCACCTCCGGTCTATATCACTCTTCTGGAAAAAGGATCTACTTGTTTTCTTCCGCACAGTGAAACAGTCTTATTGTGAACTGATATTTTTTCAACCTCTACACACATTCAGAACGAGTCTACTCTACGGAGAGGGAAGTACTCAGCGGATTGATGCCTAAGGCAATCCAGAAACACTGTATAACATACCGTTAAGCATCTGGTTATTAAAGCCAAGAAATAGGATTACTGAAAAATCAGTGTGTGAGGTGACCATGACCGCGGGGGGCCGGAGGTAAGGTACGTTGTGACCGCTGAAACCTTACGAAGTTCTGCCCTCGCCAATGTTGTCGTCTGCTGACCAAGAGTGTGTGCAGTCTGCCAGTGAACAGTGAGTACATCACTGGTGATAATGATGGTGTGGGGGGGGGGGGTGTCTATAAGTAGCCTGGCCTCACACCGGTAATTACACAGCAACACCAGTACAATCATCACACACCGAGACAAAACCGTTCATTCTCGCAGGAAGACCAAATGCATCTTTTTTAAGAAACTATCATGAAGACTCTCAGTGGACACTTTAATATCAACAAATCTTCATCGTTTTTTTTTTTTCTAGAATTCAGTGTCTGATCTGCCTCTCCCTACCTAAACCCCACATGACTGTGCTCATCACCGGATATGAACAGAAAGAGGCTATTCGATCACGCTGCCTCCCTCGTCCACCAACAAAGGCCAATTTCAAAATTCATTTAATGCGTGGAAGCGTAAATTATCTGTTTTGCTAAAAGGCAGTACCACTGATCCCGAGCACCACAACCCCCGCTGCCCCACCTCACTCTGTGGCTGACAATGGCACTTCCGTCAGCGGCGTAGAGCAGTATGGCTAGGGGAGGAGGGTGAGTGGTGCGAACGGCCCGGGCTGGGGCGGCCCGCACCGCTACACACGAGGATGGGTAAAAACTGGACGATATTTGTCATTAATATTTGCCTGGCGAGGCTGGTAGCGGTGCTAATGGACCGACGCGAATACTGCTTTCACCATCACATTCAATTATACCGTTCACATTAATATTTTACATAATGCTTGTCACTGGAGTGTACCGTATTACTTAACAGCAGTTTGACACTGACATTAATCAAGTACACATCATTCCGAAACTACTGCTTGAACCTTCCAATGAGAACAGTCTCCTAAAATCAAGAGAGGTGTAAAAGTGTCTACCATTGGTCAAAATATCACCGTATATATAAAGTCGTGTGCGGAAGTTGGGCGGGCGGGCGGGCGATCCCGTCATGCAGTCCACTAACCGAGAAACACTGGCTGGCCGTCACACCTGGCAAGCGGACGATCCTCCACACCTGGCTACCGGACGATCACATGTGCTCCTCCTCCCCAGGTGGAGGGGGCAAGCTCTCACAACACCAACCACGAAAGAATATTAAGCAGCTTAAGGGAAATCAAACAATGCTTCATCTCCACACTCTTTAGTCCCAGTATGGCAAAAATAGACGGAAAAAAAAAAACTTGTTGAGTGGCTTGGGACGAGAGGAGACCAGTCTAGACCAGTCCTGGACGGTGGTATTCAAACACGTTCCCTACAGCCAAGTTTCTTCATCCTGTGATAAATACCAACTCATTCCCTCCCTCTAGCCTGCCCTGTGATTCGTCCTGACTTGGAATATCCAGACCCTTCATCATTACTCCTCTGTACCCCTGTTATGAGGTATTACAGCGTGTGATGGTCCGCGACGTCTGTCAACCTCCACGATCACCAACACCGACGCACCCGTGCCACCACATAATGTGGGCCGGGTTAACCTACACGGAATTCCACAACATATCAGAAATCGTAAAGGTGCGAGCTGTTCCAGAGGATGATGATATAAATAATGATAACGCCATGACTTTCACTGACGGGTTTCCATGATCCGTGGAGAGCCCGTCTGTGAACGGCCAGCCCAAATGAGGAGGCCTCACTACCGCTGGCCAGCACCCCCAACCCCCCCTACCTCGTAGTTCCCAAATCCGGCACCAGTTTTGTTTACTCACGACGTCATCGCTCCACTGCAAGTCCCCATGTGTTCCTAGTAACTGTGCCGGGCAACAGGGACTATCTAAGTACGTGGGGTAATTCAAATGTAAAGAAAGCGATGACCAAGGACATAAACAAGCACACAACAACTGATGAAGACATCGGGACGAAACCAGTTGTTGTTTAGGCCTAGCAACACTTAGGTTGTAACAACGTCTCAGTCATAACCAAGACATCTCAGACGTACAGAAACAAAACAATGATCTACAAAGTTATGAATAATTCTGAGTCGTTACTGAAAATCTTACCCAAGTAACTACCGTTCGGCATGTATCCCAGATGTTACCATGTATCCCAGATGTTACCATGTATCCCAGATGTTACCATGTATCCCAGATGTCGCTATGTATCCCAGATGTTACTATGTATCCCAGATGTTACCATGTATCCCAGATGTTACCATGTATCCCAGATGTTACCATGTATCCCAGATGTCGCTATGTATCCCAGATGTTACTATGTATCCCAGATGTTACCATGTATCCCAGATGTTAGTAAGAATATCGTTTTTCAGAAACAAATAACTTTATACAAATCACAAAGGAAAACCCTTCAGTCACTGTAGGGAGAGCAAGACTCGCATAATCTTCCTATTCATCAAATAAAACACAAAAAGCAGTTTATTAAAACTGAACTAATTTGTAAACCTCACAAAAAAATCAATAGTGGTGATCCTGTTTATCATTACTGAACTAATTTGCAACTCTCAACAAATAAAATCAAGCGTTGATCCTGCAAAATAAATACAGACTCCCCTCATAGACTAACAGACAACCTACCCATCTCCCTAACATACAAGTAATATAACAATAATACATGATAATTCTTGCGCCCTGAAGGCCTGCTTATTTCTGCATGTGTAAATTATGAACAAGTGTCCGTTACTCTCCAGAGGTCTAGCAGCTAGACCAGCCGTCGTGCTCTTCTTAAGGTGCAAGCAACTGCGTCACATGTGTTCATACATCTTCATATCACACTTCCCACGTTCAATCCTTAACGACAACATCCAGGGAACAAGGTGTTTCCTAACGAGCTCCCGTGTAGGATGCACTGTGGTACATATCCCTTGGTAGTCTCGTACTGTGGATATGGTAATACCCACCTCTAACCCCCCACGACACGATCACATGACCCGTGTACCACTTGTTGCACAGACATGATCTTAAGAGGCGAGTCTGACAGCCTTCCTGCAGAGCTTCCAGTCCCACAGCTATCCATATTACTCGGTCTTAATCCATCCCAACACACACCTTCATCAGCCAACATCCCAGTTTGTGTTCTCAAATACGATCCGGAATTCATGACGAAAACATGACTCATGGTAAACAAGACCAGTGAAGATATTATTATGTTTATTTCAACAGGTCTGTGAATTTCCCGCTACGGAGGGGTAAGGTGGGTTTGGGGGATCAATTAACGGATCCGATAATCACATAATCTGTCACTAAAATGCGATTTTAGTCGTTACTGCATTCAATTCCAAGGTCTTAGTGTAATTAATATCTTATTTACAATATAGATTTGTTAATCAACACCAACAGCTGGTTACGTTTTTTTTTAATATCATGCCGACATGACGCAGGCAGGTCAATAACTGGCTCCACTTACAAACGTAATATTCTGGTATAAGAAAATGATATGAGGTTGTACAGCTTTTATGACTTAAAATCACCACCTTCCAGTCTGGGGTCCTTCTGGCTGGGCAAGGTTAGTGCCGTTAGGAGGTATTTACTAAGTGTTATATATATATTCCTACACTCATCATACTATCCTTTGCCACTACAACTGTGCAACTCTGAGCAACGTGCACAGTACAGACAATGTTATCAATCCCAAGGGCGTTGTGATGTTTGCCGTGTCACAAGTACGTACATACAGGGCGAGGCTGAAGTGTATGGTTGGGACGAATGCTCCGCCTGGCTACCAACCTGGCTGACTCCCTCACTCGTCCCCTCACTACCTGACGATCGTTTATGGTTAAGAACACAAGTCATGAATCCCCTTGACCACCCTATCATCTGCCATACGTCCTACAGGGAGGTAACTCGGTGCATTTCTCCTACCGTTAGGTTCACGCTATATCTTCCTGCGTCTCGGTTCTTTGTTATGTTTTCACTATCGAAGTTGTTATTTGTGCGCTGATAGCTCGACTCCTACTTATAGTACCAGCAAAGGTAGTCGTAGTATTATTATCAAAAGCACATGCATTAGTGGTAGTAGTTGTAGTAGTAGTGGTGGTGGTGGTGGTAATGGTGGAAGAAGTAGTACTAGCAGCAATAGTAGTAGTAGTAGTAGTAGTAGTAGAAATAGTGGTGGAAGAAGTTGTATTATTATCATTAGTAGTAGTAGTAGTAGTAGTAGTAGTAGTAGTAGTAGTAGTAGTAGTAGTAGTAGTAGTGGTGGTGGTAATGGTGGAAGAAATAGTACTAGCAGCAAGTAGTAGTAGTAGTAGTAGTAGTAATAGTAATAGTAATAGTAGTAGTAGTAGTAGTAGTAGTAGAAGTAGTGGTGGATGAAGATGTATTAGTAGTTGTAGTAGCAGTAGTAGTAAAATATGTGCACCTTTGTCTGGGACAGCCACCCCCTCATGCAAGCACATACTCTTACACTAAAATCCTTCCAGCCACCACAGCTTTCAGTTTCGCCACCACATCAGGTCTTCTCCCTTGTGTGACTCCACTCCCAGCTTCAAGCCGTCCTACCATAATTCTTATCAAAACCAATATTGCCAGCTATCTCCATCAACCAACTCTACCACACGAAGACTGACCTTCTTCCTCAAAAAGCCAAGACCGTATCTTACTGACATTCACAGTGAACCGCCTCCCGCCCTACCTATCTTGACAGCCACCTACCCATCAATCAGTTTCCTCCTCTGATTCCCTCAACAGAGGAGCATCGTCATCATCATCATCATCATCATCTCAGTAACTGTGGTTGCCTACATTTCGTTCCGCCACGGTTCACCCCGCCTCGCTCTCATCCCACGTAATGAACCATCCATTAAAAAAAAAGAATAAATAACCAGTGACATTACACAGAGCTAACCAACTCTCTCACATTTATTTTCACCCACTCGCTCTCACGGTGTCACTCACTACTCCCAATCATAATCAGAGCTCTTCACATCCATCAGACGTCTCCCATGCACAATATACACACACCACTTTCCAAAGTCATCTCATCAATGGCGTCCTAGCTTCGTCTCTTCGATGTATATCAACTGACTGTTATATTTCTCTCTTGTGTCTCCCCTGATGATGTGATTATTACACGAAAGTGCACTTGGAAACTTATCGTGTTTCATTTTCCCCGTGGACTCATAGGAATATCTTGATCACGCGCAATATTTTGATCCTTTCCAATATGTGTGTGTGTGTGTGTGTGTGTGTGTGTGTGTGTGTGTGTGTGTGTGTGGAAGGCGTCTGATGGGTGTGAAAAGTTCTGATTATACATATACATATACATATTCGCCATTTCCCGCATTAGCAAGGTAGCGTCAAGAACAGATGACTTGAACTCAGGGGGGATAAATCCTCACTTGCAGGCCAACCTGGTCACGTGGTCGTGTGTGTCAGCATAGCCTCTGGGTTCGGAGCCCACTAGCCAGCCTTCCATCACACGACGGCAAAACCTTAATGTCACCATCCTCACCCAACACACTATCACCACACCTACAGTGATCAGATACGTGACCAGCGTGTCACCATCATCCAGGTTAACCTCACCATCACATCACCATCATCCTGACCTACATCACTACATCACCATCACTTTCGTCACCATCAGCGCGACGTCACTGTCTCGAACTGGCATAAACATCACCTTCACACCATCATCATCACCCTCCTGTTAGTGATGCCAGGGTCTGTCACTGTCGAACACTTTCCCATATGATCACCATCACCGAACACCAAGGCATAGTCTCTCTCTCTCTCTCTCTCTCTCTCTCTCTCTCTCTCTCTCTCTCTCTCTCTCTCTCTCTCTCTCTTTGGCCCATGTAGCTGTCTTTTCTTCCTGCCTCAGCCACACGCGTGCTGCTGCTATTCAGGCCACCAACATACAAACTCTCTCCCATCACACACACACACACACACACACACACACACACACACACACACACACAACGCGTAACTCACACGCCCTGTTCTCTGAAACTGTAGCTTTCCTTGCGGTGAGCACTACGCACTAGACCTCCCCTCTCAGCTGAGCACTCAAATGACCATCCCCCCCCCTCCCCTCCTCGGCCCCAACAGCAGCCCCCTCCCCTTGAGCAGTCCTCGTCACTCACCGGCCCCTCCCCCTACCCCCGGTTAACCAGGTCAAAGAAGCTATGTTACTCTACCTCCTGAACTTTCCACTGTGTCAACACTCCGATTCCTCTAACCTGTAAGAAATGAAAGACAAGTATGAGTAAAATATATGCAACTGTACATATACTTAATATACACACACAAAGTCATTCTTTAACCATACAATAATATATATATATATATATATATATATATATATATATATATATATATATATATATATATATATATATATATATATATATTATCCCTGGGGATAGGGGATGAAGAATACTTCCCACGTATTCCCTGCGTGTCGTAGAAGGCGACTAAAAGGGGAGGGAGCAGGAGGCTGGAAATCCTCCCCTCTCGTTTCTTTTTTTCTTTTTTTTAATTTTCCAAAAGAAGGAACAGAGGGGGGCCAGGTGAGGATATTCCACAAAGGCCCAGTTCTCTGTTCTTAACGCTACCTCGCTAATGCGGGAAATGGCGGATAGTTTAAAAGAAAAAAAAAAAAAAATATACATATATATATATATATATATATATATATATATATATATATATATATATATATATTCTTTTTCTTTCATACTATTCACCATTTCCCGCCTCAGCGAGGTAGCGTTAAGAAGAGGACTGGGCCTCTGAGGGAATATCCTCACCTGGCCCCCTTCTCTGTTCCTTCCTTTGGAAAAAAAAAAAACAAGACACATCGTAACAGCCATCTATATAAATTTTCTCTCAGAATCTTGATAAATAAAAACCTAAAAAAAAAAAAAAAAAACGAACCTTAAGAAGTGAAAATCAAGCGTCTTCTTAACCAAGACATGTAATGTGTGAGATAAAAAAAAATAACAATAGAATTAGATACATATAAAGCCAACACCACCTACGCTGGACAATAACGAACTAATTCGACTCGCGGAACAATCACAGAGCCATTCCTTCCCACATTCCTTCCCACTTGATGTGAAAGGACTTTTTACCTCCTCCCGTACACTTCCCTCCTCTTGATGTCCTTCACGGAAATATTAGTAACATGTGT
Source organism: Panulirus ornatus (assembly GCF_036320965.1). NCBI lineage: Eukaryota > Metazoa > Arthropoda > Malacostraca > Decapoda > Palinuridae > Panulirus > Panulirus ornatus. The sequence goes on from NC_092240.1 coordinate 18,970,849, forward strand.
CTAAAAAAATATGTTCTTTCAACAGTAATAAACATACAATTCCGATATAAATATGGTTAATGCATCATTCTAATGAAGAAATTTGGTATGCTTTTTGAAATTCGAATATCGAAATTCATCTACTGTCGTATGTTCCAATGTCTCTCAAAGTTCATGGTTAATTCATCCATATGTCTCTCAAAATTCATGGTTTATTTATCCACCAAGACAAATTTGACATAATCACAGTGATATGTAAGCGACCAGGGCCTGAGGCGCACCGCTGCCAGACGTAAGTTACCTCCTCTAACCCCGCCTCCCCCAACCCCCGAGCACTGAAAGCCAGCGTCCACCCTCACAACACACTAACCCAACCTTGGTGGCCGCCATGTGCGTGGCTGATAGTGTTAGGATGGGTATGGAAGAGTGCGTTTTATATATATATATATATATATATATATATATATATATATATATATATATATATATATATATATATATATATATATATATATATATATTTATTTATATATTTATTATACTTTGTCGCTGTCTCCCGCGTTTGCGAGGTAGCGCAAGGAAACAGACGAAAGAAATGGCCCCCCCCCCCCATACACATGTATATACATACGTCCACACACGCAAATATACATACCTACACAGCTTTCCATGGTTTACCCCAGACGCTTCACATGCCTTGATTCAATCCACTGACAGCACGTCAACCCCTGTATACCACATCGCTCCAATTCACTCTATTCCTTGCCCTCCTTTCACCCTCCTGCATGTTCAGGCCCCGATCACACAAAATCCTTTTCACTCCATCTTTCCACCTCCAATTTGGTCTCCCTCTTCTCCTCGTTCCCTCCACCTCCGACACATATATCCTCTTGGTCAATCTTTCCTCACTCATTCTCTCCATGTGCCCAAACCATTTCAAAACACCCTCTTCTGCTCTCTCAACCACGCTCTTTTTATTTCCACACATCTCTCTTACCCTTACGTTACTTACTCGATCAAACCACCTCACACCACACATTGTCCTCAAACATCTCATTTCCAGCACATCCATCCTCCTGCGCACAACTCTATCCATAGCCCACGCCTCGCAACCATACAACATTGTTGGAACCACTATTCCTTCAAACATACCCATTTTTGCTTTCCGAGATAATGTTCTCGACTTCCACACATTTTTCAAGGCTCCCAAAATTTTCGCCCCCTCCCCCACCCTATGATCCACTTCCGCTTCCATGGTTCCATCCGCTGACAGATCCACTCCCAGATATCTAAAACACTTCACTTCCTCCAGTTTTTCTCCATTCAAACTCACCTCCCAATTGACTTGACCCTCAACCCTACTGTACCTAATAACCTTGCTCTTATTCACATTTACTCTTAACTTTCTTCTTCCACACACTTTACCAAACTCCGTCACCACTTCCCGCCTCAGCGAGGTAGCGTTAAGAACAGAGGACTGGGCCTCTGAGGAAACATCCTTACCCGGCCCCCTTATATATATATATATATATATATATATATATATATATATATATATATATATATATATATATATATATACTATGATAAACACGTATTATAATCATGAATACGTTATGTATCATGATGTGTTTAGTATCAATAGCTAATTTCAAAAAGACATACCTCAGAAAAACGGGACCCTTCCACAGTAAGTTTCATCTGGCTTCACACACGTACAGTCTTAATATAGTTTGAATGTATTTGAGTGTGATGTATGTACAGTGAAACGTATTTTGTATGAATGTATCTTGACTCTCTGGCATGTGTAGATAATGTAAGCAGTGTGTATGCGATGGTCTGAAGTGTGTGTACACGCATTTGTGAGTGATTAGTATTAGTGTAGTATGTGTTGAACAGCCGGGTTGGGTGTGGGTCACTTGCCATGCCCAGGCTTCGAACCCAAGCGGGCCCAACCCCGGACGGGACTGTGCTAACTCATGGCCATTAATGCTAACCGCTACACCATGGAAGTGTGTGTGTGTGTTTGTGTGTGTGTGTGTGTGTGTGTGGACGCCCAAGATGGGGAAGCCCCTGGTTGGGACCTTTCACAGTAATCACAGACAAGCCAGCATCAAACAAGTCAAACTAAGAAAACAGGTTTTGCAACAGTTTTGTACAAACGGCCGGAATAAAAAAAATAGTACTATGATGAAAGAAATATTATAGCTGATGTTTTAGATTTAAATAATCATAGAGTTCCCAGATTAATATATATATATATATATATATATATATATATATATATATATATATATATATATATATATATATATATATATCCCAAGCTAATCAGTTCTGGAGTGTGATAATACAACAGCGTTTCCGTAAGTCGACACCACCACCACCGTTGGCAGGTCGTACACACTTTTGCCGCGTCATGTTTCTATAAATGTCGGAGCAGCGTCGCCAACGTCTGTTTATCTCTTTTTTTTCTCACTCTACTGATGGTGAGGTACTGTGGTGAGGGGGGGGAGGGGAGGTGGATGTGTATATTATCTTACAGCGCGATCACTGCCACCCTGGCCTCTGTGTATGAGATATACCTGCACCCACCAGAACAGCACCATACACGCACGGATCGAATCGCGGGCGCGGCATTTGGCCCACAAACAATGCAGCCGTTCATCATCCTCTCATGTACCTGACTCAGACTCGGATGTGTGTCTATGAGTATGTATACACATACGAGTAAACACAATACATACATTCTAGGTTAAGCTATGGGCACACACACACACACACACACACACACACACACACACACACACACACACACACACTATTTTAATGGATTCACAAGATGGTGCATGGAGGCGTGCATTCATTTTGATGGATGTGCGGGAGTGGTCAAACGGGTGTGGATATGAGAAACAATGTGTGGGCGTGGTCAAGGGTATGTGGGCGTGGTCAAGGAAGTGTGTGAGCTTGGAGAGGAGTATGTATAGGACAAACTCAGAGATATGGTTGGGCGCTTTGTTGGGGAGGTGTGGGCGTGGTCAAGGGCAGATGTGGGCGTGGTGTGGGGGGTTATGTTTGTGGGAGTACTCAGAAGCAGGTCTCAGAACATGGTGTGTCAAGTCTCAAACCCCAGGTCTCTGGTCACACAACTTACCAAGTCTCGTACCCCACGTCTCTGGTAAGGATTTGTCATGGACCCTTGTCACATAACTTGTCAGGTCTCTAGGTCTCTGGTCACATAACGTGTCAGGTCTCAAACCCCAGGTCTCTGGTCACAGGATTTCACACTCTATAGCTGAATATACTTCACAATGTAAGGACATAACCTCTTTTGAGCCTGGCGAGAATTGTGTATGTACGTCACGCTGTGTGTGTGTGTGTGTGTGTGTGTGTGTGTGTGTGTGTGTGTGTGTGTGTGTGTGGTGCTGTATGTGTGTGTGTGTGCGTGCGTGAGGGGAGGGGGAGGGAGGGGCGTGGCGCTTGGCCTGTGTGTGGGCGTGGCGGTGTGTGTATGTGTGTGTACGTGAGGGGAGGGGTGGGGTAGGGCGTGGCGCTGAGCCTGTGTGTGTGTGTGTGTGTGGGCGTGGCGCTGGGCGTGTGTGTGTGCGTGACCATCTTGGTCACAATACCCTTTCTGACGCCAACGCCCAGCGTCTCCCTGTCTGAAGCACTTATTATATACCCGTCAGGACGATCACTGCCACGCTCACCGCCAACATGTCTTTGAGGAATCTACTTGATTATCTACACTCACACCAAATATCATATAATCTATATATCTTATGTCCGTGTGTGTGTGTGTGTGTGTGTGTGTGTGTGTGTGTGTGTGTGTGTGTGTGTGTGTCCTGAATAGAAAACCTTCGTCCACATACACTAGCCCATCATCATCATGATGTTACGTCCACCCACGACCGGCACCAGCACGTTGGTCCAGGTATGTACGTAGGGTGAAGGTCCACGTTCTAGTCATCTCCCTATGTCAGTTCTCAATTCCATCTCCACGTTCTCTACCTTACTGTGGTGCACCTCCATGTTCTCTAGCTACGTGTGGTGTACCTCCATGTTCTCTAGCTACGTGTGGTGCACCTCCATGTTCTCTAGCTACGTGTGGTGCACCTCCATGTTTTCTAGCTAAGTGTGGTGCACCTCCATGTTCTCTAGCTAAGTGTGGTGCACCTCCATGTTCTCTAGCTAAGTGTGGTGCACCTCCATGTTCTCTAGCTACGTGTGGTGTACCTCCACGTTCTCTAGCTACGTGTGGTGCACCTCCATGTTATCTAGCTACGTGCGGTGCACATCCATGTTCTCTAGCTACGTGTGGTGCACCGCCATGTTCCCTAGCTAAGTGAGGTGCGCCTCCATGTTCTCTAGCTACGTGTGGTGCACCTCCATGTTCTCTAGCTACGTGTGGTGCACCTTCATGTTCTCTAGCTACGTGCGCACCAGCCACCAGGCCCAGTGTTGTGTGTTCCATCCAGTGTTTCTCATCACATAATGTGGCAAGTTTGCCAGGCAGGTGTTGCATCTGGAGGCACGGACTCAGTGTTCCAACAGCAGGTGACACGTGCACGTCCCGGGAACGTGGCCGCCCACTCAAGACAAAGGCAGGGAGGCGAGCATCACGTGCGCCTGACCTGCTTATGGCACCCCTGTGTTGAAGGATCCAACCCTGGCACTGGCCAGGCGGGAGGGAGCAGCGCCCTCATCCCTCTCTGCTTGCTTGATGCTCCACGTCATCAACCTGTGCAGCGCGACGGTACAACCCTTAGGTACAACGAAGACCCTTAAGCAAGACAGTGCGACCCTTAGGTACAACGAAGACCCTGAAGCAGGACAGTACGACCCTTAGGTACAACGAAGACCCTTAAGCAAGAAAGTGCGACCCTTAGGTACACCGAAGATCCTTAAGCAGGACAGTACGACCCTTAGGCACAACGAAGACCCTTAAGCAGGACAATATGACCCTTAGGCACGACGAAGACCCTTAAGCAGGACAGTATGACCCTTAGGTACAACGAAGATCCTTAAGCAAGACAGTGCGACCCTTAGGTACAACGAAGATCCTTAAGCAAGACAGTACGACCCTTAGGTACAACGAAGACCCTTAGGTACAACGAAGACCCTTAAGCAGGACAGTGCGACCCTTAGGTACAACGAAGACCCTTAAGCAGAACAATATGACCCTTAGGCACAACGAAGACCCTTAAGCAGGACAGTGCGACCCTTAGGTACAACGAAGACCCTTAAGCAGGACAGTGCGACCCTTAGGTACAACGAAGACCCTTAAGCAGGACAGTGCGACCCTTAGGCACAACGAAGACCCTTAAGCAGAACAATATGACCCTTAGGCACGACGAAGACCCTTAAGCAGGACAGTATGACCCTTAGGTACAACGAAGACCCTTAAGCAAGACCATACGACCCTTAGGCACGACGAAGACCCTTAAGCAATACAGTACGACCCTCAGGTACAACGAAGACCTTAGGCAAGACAGTACGACCCTCAGGTACAACGAAGATCCTTAAGCACGACAGTACGACCCTTAGGAACGACGGTACGACTCTTCCGGGTGATGGTGTGACCCATGACCTGAGCCTTACAGGTTCACATTATCAAAGGCCAGGTCATCATACTCAAAGGCCGCACCGTTGTGTTCAAGGAGGAGTTAATCCTTTTCGTTAATGTCTACTTATATCTAATTATCTCTATAACTAATTATCTTTTATAACTAATTATTCTCATTAACTTGACTCTCACATCTGCTGGATTAATTTTCTCAGATTATTTTACCTGAGATAATTCCACATATTCATTAACTTGCTTGCTTTTCCTCGTTAGAATAAAACGTCTCAATTAACATCAGTTTATAAATGAATAGTTTCTCTTCCCATTTTCAGATTTCCAGCAGCATTTTCATTTTCTATGATCCTTCACAGTATATATACACATATTTTTCCACCACATGATTCCCTCAGTTACACTGACTCTGAATATATTTGAGTCTATCAGTCTTCCTTACTTTCTGAGTTCTCATAATCCTCTCCAGTCCTCTGAGCTTTGATCTCCTAAATCTGTTCAATTCTCCTTCTCTGCTTCGTTTTCTTTTGCTCGATTCTCCTTCCCTGCTTCGTTTTCTTTTGCTCGATTCTCCTTCCCTACTTCGTTTTCTTTTGCTCGATTCTCCTTCCCTGCTTCGTTTTCTTCTGCTCGATTCTCCTTCCCTGCTTCGTTTTCTTTTGTTCGATTCTCCTTCCTTGCTTCGTTTTCTGATGCTAGATTCTCCTTCCCGGCTTCGTTTTCTTCTGCTCCATTGCCCTTCACTGCCTCGTTTTCTTTTGCTCGATTCTCCTTCCCTGCTTCGTTTTCTTCTGCTCGATTCTCCTTCCCTGCTTCGTTTTCTTCTGCTCGATTCTCCTTCCCTGCTTCGTTTTCTTCGGCACGGGAGCTCTCCTATTTCTCAGCATTCTGCCTCATTTCATCGTCGTGATCCCCTTCCTTTATGCTCCCTGGGATGTAGTCCAGGGTGTCGCTGAGGGTAATACTCCGTACATGGCGGCCCTAATCTACGATGATTAATTTTGTGTCATACAAGAGGATACTTATGAGGGTAAGTCATCACTACTGATGACATCAGTATTAATGGTAAGTCATCACTGCTGATGGTAAGGTATCAACTGATGATAATAAGTCATCACTATTAATGGTAAGTCATCACTGCTGATGGTAAGGTATCAACTGATGATAATAAGTCATCACTATTAATGGTAAGTCATCACCTCTGATGACAAAGCGTCAGTATTGACAATAAGTCATCATGACAAATAAGTCATCGCCACTTTTAATACAGCATTACTACTGATGGTTAGTCATTACGAATGATGTGAAGTCATCACTAATGAATAATAATTTATCACCACTAATGGTAAGTCATCACTACTGAAAAGTATTACTATTGATGGTACGTCATCACGGAGCATGTTAAGTCATCACTACTGATAATAAGTCATCACTACAAACAGTAAGTCATCACTACAAACAGTAAGTCATCACTACAAACAGTAAGTCATCACTACTAACAGTAAGTCATCACTACAAACAGTAAGTCATCACTACAAACAGTAAGTCATCACTACTAACAGTAAGTCACTACAAACAGTAAGTCATCACTACTAACAATAAGTCATCACTACTAATAGTAAGTCATCACTACTAACAGTAAGTCATCACTACTAAGGGTAAGTCATCACTACTAACAGTAAGTCATCACTACAAACAGTAAGTCATCACTACTAACAGTAAGTCATCACTACTAACAATAAGTCATCACTACTAACAGTAAGTCATCACTACAAAGAGTAAGTCATCACTACAAAGAGTAAGTCATCACTACAAAGAGTAAGTCATCACTACAAACAGTAAGTCATCACTACAAACAGCAAGTCATCACTACAAAGAGTAAGTCATCACTACTAACAGTAAGTCATCACTACTAACAGTAAGTCGTCACTACTAAGGGTAAGTCATCACTACTAACAGTAAGTCATCACTACTAACAGTAAATCACTACTAACAATAAGTCATCACTACTAACAGTAAGTCATCACTACTAACAATAAGTCATCACTACAAACAGTAAGTCATCACTACTAACAGTAAGTCATCACTACTAACAGTAAGTCATCACTACTAACAGTAAGTCATCACTACTAACAGTAAGTCATCACTACAAACAGTAAGTCATCACTACTAACAGTAAGTCATCACTACTAACAGTGTCATCGTCATCACTACTAACAGTAAGTCATCACTACAAACAGTAAGTCATCACTACTAACAGTAAGTCATCACTACTAACAGTAAGTCATCACTACTAAGGGTAAGTCATCACTACTAAGGGTAAGTCATCACTACTAACAGTAAGTCATCACTATAAGGGTAAATCATCACTACTAACAGTAAGTCATCACTACTAAGGGTAAGTCATCACTACTAACAGTAAGTCATCACTATAAGGGTAAGTCATCACTACTAACAGTAAGTCATCACTACAAACAGTAAGTCATCACTACTAACAGTAAGTCATCACTACTAACAGTAAGTCATCACTACTAACAGTAAGTCATCACTACTAACAGTAAGTCATCACTACAAACAGTAAGTCATCACTACTAACAGTAAGTCATCACTACTAACAGTGTCATCGTCATCACTACTAACAGTAAGTCATCACTACAAACAGTAAGTCATCACTACTAACAGTAAGTCATCACTACTAACAGTAAGTCATCACTACTAAGGGTAAGTCATCACTACTAAGGGTAAGTCATCACTACTAACAGTGAGTCATCACTGCTAAGGGTAAATCATCACTACTAACAGTAAGTCATCACTACTAAGGGTAAGTCATCACTACTAACAGTAAGTCATCACTACTAACAGTAAGTCATCACTACTAACAGTAAGTCATCACTACTAACAGTAAGTCATCACTACTAACAGTAAGTCATCACTACTAACAGTAAGTCATCACTACAAACAGTAAGTCATCACTACTAACAGTAAGTCATCACTACTAACAGTAAGTCATCACTACTAAGGGTAAGTCATCACTACTAAGGGTAAGTCATCACTACTAACAGTAAGTCATCACTATAAGGGTAAGTCATCACTACTAAGGGTAAGTCATCACTACTAACAGTAAGTCATCACTACTAACAGTGAGTCACCACTAACGCTTCAGGAAGTCATCCGTGTACGCAGATTCCCCACTGTTGTCACACCTTCACGACGACATCACGACCATTGAGCAAGACAGTACGACCTTTGGGTATATGCATGACCCTTAAGGTCAAAGGTCGCACCACCATACCTACAGGTCGTAGAGGCGAGCTCGAGGGTCGTGTAATCGTTGTCAAGGGTCGTAACATCGTAATGAAAGGGTGAGGAACACATCACAGGGGTTACTTGTATCTACTGCCCTCACGCCTTGAAGCCGACCTAACATTTATGTTACATAATTCCCTCAAGTCGCGGGAGCAGGACGGAACTAAGTAAATCGGCGAGCTGTTGCCTCACATGAGTACTGACTGTGTGGCCGTTGGCAACGCAATGGTGAGCCGATTTGATAATTGTTTCTTTCCCTCCACCTCGAAGCTTCGGAACTCTCTGCCCTCTCATGTCCTTCCCAGTAACTATAATCTCAGACATTCTAAAAGACAGGTTATCACTTTCCTACAACATTTCTTAAATGCTTTCCCTTTGTCTCTTTTCTCTGCCTTTCATTAACATATCTATCTTTCAATAAAGGCCCAGCCTTGGTGTGGACTTCTGTCCGTAAATGGAGCCGCCAACGTTATATATATATATATATATATATATATATATATATATATATATATATATATATATATATATATATATATATATATATATCACTTATTATATCATACATAATCGCTGTTTCCCGCATCAGCGAGGTAACGCCATTAAACAGACGAAGAATGGCCCATCCACTCATATACTCATATATGTCCATAAACGCTCACATACGCACATATACATACATATACATATCAACATATACATGCACACATGCAAACATTACATACATACACAGTCATACTAGCTTGCCCTCATCCATTCCTGTCGCTACCCCGCCCCAGAGGACAACATTAGAAGCCCCAAAGTAGATACGACACGCCTTCTATTATCACTGTTCGAAAGAAATGAAAGAACAAGAGAGAGAGAGAGAGAGAGAGAGAGAGAGAGAGAGAGAGAGAGAGAGAGAGAGAGAGAGAGCTTATTAGGAGACAATGTAAACACGTATTGCAACATGCGGACCCGCCCGCCTCACCCCCCCCCCCCCCCCCCCCCCGGCCATACGGGCGGGAAAAGTTCTCGACGGAAAAGAAAAAATACAACGAAGCCTCACGCGCCTCACACAGTGGACACACGTCAACCAGCGTGGCGTCACTGGTGGCTGCTGGCGGTAGTAGGGGAAAAAAAAAGAAAAACCAAGTCAAGACCACCACCGCCTGGTGTTCTTCTGCCGGAAAACTAAAATTACAAACAAAAAATTGTATATTTATCCGTTGTTATCTTGACAGGAAAAAAACGGTTGGTGACAAAATGAGGGACTGTTAGGGGACTGTCAGGGTCGGGAAGGTAATACATACGTGCTAAGAGCACCAGCTAGTCGCTTTTCTTGTAAGAAAAAAAAAACGTCAAAATATGTCCAGCTGGTTGTACTAAATCGGGAAACACTGTTACCAGCATGAGAAACAGTTGGTGTGTGTGTGTGTGTGTGTATGTGTGTGTGTGTGTGTGTGTGTGCGTGTGTGTGTGTGTGTGTGTCCTCCCTAGCTGCCTCCTGGGCATCACATGGACCACCACCACAACGTTCCGTCTCCAGCCAACACCCACAAGTCTGGCCGGAGGTTTGGCTGACCCGGTACTTGAGGATCGGAGACTGTCAACCACGGTCACTGAACCTCCTTTAACCACAACCATGAACACAACCACAACCATGAACATAACCACAACCATAACCATGAACCTCCCACAACCATGACCAAGGTCCATATCACAACATTAACCGTAATAGATGTATAACCACCAAGTGTATGTATACAACATACACCTTAGTTATAACCATCATTATACTACTAACAACCTAACCACCACAACCATACTAACAACCTAACCACCACAACCATACTAACAACCTAACCACCACAACCATACTAACAACCTAACCACCATGACCATCCTAAGAACACTAACCACCAAGACCTTAACACCTTTGAACAAACTAGTAACCTTAACCATTCATTCCACAGGTGCTGGAGATCACAACCACCACGTGCACCAGGTGGCGTGGTGGGGCATGTGTGACCTCTGGCTGGGTGAGGCGGGGCAACGCTCAGGATTATTACCGCAGTCCACCACACACACACACACACACACACACACACACACACACGAGAGAGAGAGAGAGAGAGAGAGAGAGAGAGAGAGAGAGAGAGAGAGAGAGAGAGAGAGAGAGAGAGAGAGAGAGAGTCCAGCTGGTACCGCAACCTGGGCCCAGTTCACTCCCTAAGTTCACTACAGGACAAGTGGGTGACGGCAGCACATCAGGGTCACAGCTCATCACCAACCGTCTCACCACGACGCACAACAACATCTCCACACAACCTCTCCGGTAACAACCTTACAACGGAAGGCAACACCTCACCTCCGGACAACACCTGCAACACTGAACCTCGTCTAGTTTGAGGAAGAGAAAGTATTTCTGGGACAGGAGGAGGAGGAGGAGGAGGAGGAGCAGGAGGGTGTCACGTGGAAGCCAGCACACACGACAGTATGTGGTCCCGGTACACACACACACACACACAGGGGCCGGAGCCCGCAACAGGTGGCGGGGGTCTGGCTTGTGGCGTGACATTTGTCCTGGCCAACACACACACACACACACACACACACACACACACACACGTAATGATACGGAAGGCGATGATAAGTGCAGCCACCTCCCCTGACTGTCACCTGACATTTCTATTGCCAACTTACGAGCGTATATTGTGAGGCCTCAGGATGGCGCCTCCTCCTCTGCACCTCTCCCTCTGGTTCCTGCCCTCTGCCTACGCCCCTTGTTACCCCTCCCCCCTCCCTCACCTCCCAGCAGGAGGGATACACCCGCCCCCCGGGCCCTCACGAGCCGTTACTGGCCGTCGTAAGTGTCCCCAAGTGGTGAGCGTCGACGCCCATGGCATTTGCCATGTTTAGAGGCAGGCGCGGGCGAGTCTGTGGGAGCAGGCGGGTGTCTGGGTGTAGGCGAGCCAGGATACGCGGGCGGCCACCTTGGGGCTTCCTGGTAAGGCTGGGCTGGACCCTGACTGTGACGCCGGCTCAGTCTGCCCCGACTGACGGCAGTACCCCGTACACACCCAGCCCGTCCACACCACACTCACGATCACACACTCTCACCAGTAATTAAACCTCCTCTCTCTCTCTCTCTCTCTCTCTCTCTCTCTCTCTCTCTCTCTCTCTCTCTCTCTCTCTCTCTCTCCGGCAGTGTCGCAGACTGACTGAAGTGATATTCATTTGTTAACAACCTAACAACAAATCACAACCCTACTCTAAGACTTTCTACCACAAGTGTTCGACTTGACTATGATCGTCTGTAACGCCCCCCACCCCCCCTCCCCCCAGGTGACGTGTCTTTTTGCAAAATCCTCACCATCACGCGCCGGCCGCCCGTACGACGCGACGTGGTGCTCCTCCCTTACAGCTTGCCTGTGATTGCCTCCACGTGCAGGGGGGAAAGATGAAGGCCTTTCCTTCGCCTTGATTATGGCCTTGACAAAGTCTTTAGATATCACAGAGCCAAGTATTCACTGGGCTTCTTAACCACAGTCATTCTTTCTGTAAAACCGAACGAACAGACGAAAGACAGAGAGTTTAACTAACTTCCTAGTCAATAAAAACCAGCAATTCTACCCGCCTGGCTGGAGAATGTCACCATGATCAAGTTAAACGATTTACTGCTCGAGTCCACGCCACTCCTCACACTGCTGCCAACGTCAGCCCAACCTCCCCGCTACAATCTGTTCACAACAATGTTGTTACTAGCAAAAGTAATTCTGGAGTTACCAACAAATGGTGACCCATCCCGGCCCCCTAGGCTTTGGTAGTTCGCTGTTGCCATTACTGGTCATCTTCCTAGGTAGACAAGGTCGTCCTCCCGGGTCTATACAGTGTTGCCATACGGATCGTGTTTCTACACAGTGTAACCAATCACTCTCGTCCCGCCCGAGGCAGAGTTACCAAGAAAGCTCATCCGTCTTGATACACCATATTGCCAGTGATGATAATCTTCCTCGTTACTCACTCTTACCAAACACGGGTCAATGCGCTTGATAGCCAGTGCCACACCAAGGGTAGTTATCCAGGTAAACGGTGCGATAAACAATAGCAATTCTAGCCAACCAGCACTACCCAAAGTCATCCTATTGGCTAAGTGCTTTTACCACTAGGGTCTACAACAACAAGGCACACTTGAGTATAGCAGACGCTGACTTCCGCATGCGTTACTACCGTCATCTACGCTTCTTCTGGGAAGGGTCTATACACCGAAGCTACGATGCTGTCATGACATCACGACAGCGTCCCTCAGTGTACGCTGCACGTAGTGGTGGAGCGGAGACTGGCAGGGGAGGAAGGGGGAAGAGTAGTCTGGGAAGGGAGGAGGAGTGGTAGGATGATGGGCGGAGGGAGGGAGGGAGGAGGTGGTGGAGCCACAGTCACCACAGCTTTGCCTATCCCCCCACCCCCCCAACCTCCCCTAACCTCTCCCCCTTAACACTTGAGAAATGAAATGACAGCAAAAACCCCACAAGCTGATGACGAAGACTTTTAATTAGCTTCACGTCATTGCCAACTCTTTCATAAAACCGAAATGTTACACCAGTTACCAAGGTTTGTATGTGAGGCAACTGTGACATAATGAGTTAGATAATGTCTGGATTACGAGTGCTCAGCTTTATACACTGGACCAGATATGATATAAACTCGAATTGACTTTGATGTCACGATCCCAAGCCGTGTACCATAATCATTACCATCCCTACTGCGTCACACGTGCCCTCCCGTCTGCCCACACGTTCCTTCAATAACCTGGCTGTAAATATCTCATCTCAAGGCCATTAGGGTACATTTCTGACGTCAATCGCCTACTGGCGACATACAGTATGAAAACAGAAGCGATTTAGTGGCACGACTGAGCTCTGGCGCAGGTCCTGACAGCACACAGCACACGAGGCCCAAGGTTTACCGTGCTTGACCACGGTGACTGACACGAGCGATACAGACGCTGATGATGAACCGATCAAGATGAACCCATCAAGATGATGAACCGACCATGATGATGAACCGATCGAGATGATAAACCGATCTCAGCCTCGTCTGTGCCACACATCACACACAACCACAAAGCTTGAAAGGTGATTTAGCTTCACCCTGAATGGATACAACACTCAGTGGTGCTCGCCGATTCTGGCCGGCAGTCGATACACACAAGGAAGAGGTGGATGTGGAGCCGACCTCACCAGCAACTTTTTTAAGTGCCATTCCGAATGAGTCATTAACTCTCTCGACACGATCATACATTTCTCGGGACACGACGATCCGACGACCCCAGGGTAGGTATCATAACTGCCTGGCCTTTGAGGTGGCCCTAAATAATGTACTGTTGTGCTCAAGGGTCATACTGACGTGCTCAAAGGTCGTACCTTTGAGGTGAAGGATCATACTGTCGTGCTCAACAGTCGTGGTCATGTTATCGTGCTTAAAGGGTTAGGCTGTCGTGCTCGAAGGGTTAAGGCCATTGACCCCTGGAATTATATTTGTATTTCCCATGACGAACACACACACACACACACACACACACACACACACACACACACACACACACACACATTCCTGTCGTTTACAAACTGCAAGTCAACCGTAACCTCAGGTGGGACACCAACCAGCTTACCGACCAGCTGCCCTGCTCACTATGGAGATTTTAGACTTATTTTTGCCGCAAGCTGGGCGAGCCTACTGTGCACTGGTAGTCACCCTGTGGGCGATGGTGCGACAGATAATGATGGAAGAACATACATAAGAAGATACAGTGTGAGAGACGCGTTAACAAGGACTGGATACTACTGAATTTATCATTCAGCAGTTTACCTGGTGAGTGAGCTGTTTACAGAACCTAAACAACAATGACTGCATTATGTATGAAGATATGTAACGAGTGAACTATTTACAATAAGCAAAGCCGGGTGTTTTTTAAAGTATGCGAGGTAGAGCAAATGTCTACACATCTTGTGATGTTCGGTAAGAGTCATCTCTGAACTCAATAATTTTACAACAGTCAAGTATATATAATATTGCAGGTGGTGGGAGTAGCTTTGTTGGCCAAATAGACATACATCTGGTCTGCTCCTTATCAACTCCCATGAGTATCTACAACCTGGGTCAGGCGACAACATCAAGGCGTCCGCTGTAGGCAAAAGCAGTTCACTCACTGCCCTCATTTCATAACATGAAAGTCATCCAGATGCAAAAAAAAAAAAAAAAAAAAAAAAAACATGCCATAGAAGCCACACAGCAATCCACTGGAACAAAAATAATCCAGGAGTACTGATGGAAGACCAAACACAGCCGTATTACGTAGCAGCTAAATGTCTTCAAACTGGTTTACCCTCGTGCGGGAGGCGCTGACGCTGAGAGATAACACCACCGTCCGCGTTGTACGTATACAGACTTTGTATATCTGAGGCAACAGAACAACTCGAGTATAATGTCAATATCTTCTATGCTTCTTCTCTGCCAGTAAGACCGGCTCACAAATCATAATCATTTACGTTAGTCGTCTGAGCTTCAATATAAATAACAGCTCTGATATTTTGACACGAAAACAAAAATATGATTCCACTGCACTGGTACCAACACGGGCGTATGGAAGTGTTTAGGACCTGAAATAATACAACAAAAGACATACCTGTACAAAGTATGTCGTATATACCATGACCCTTAACTGTCTGACCTTCGACCTGGCGCATGTCTGGTCAAAAGTCACGCCATCACCCACCACAGGTCACACACTCGTCATCAAAAGGCCAATCTTCCAACACTGCTCGGACTGTGTCTGTGTTGTTGAAAATACTGTATTTCTCTATCACTCTCCTGCCTCAAACAGGAACATTGATCAAGCTGCAGCCTGGAGCTATCATTCTGTACTGAGCATCTTACCATATCGAGACTCACTCCACGTGAGCATATGTTTATGGAAACACCTGGGCTTCAGACATCTCATAATGTTTCGTTCATGTACCCAAAAGGTCAGTACCATAAAAAAATTAACCAAACCGAAACCTGCCCTAAAACCTATGTAAACTATATATTGCTTCGCCTTTACTTTGTATAAAACAAAAAGAAAAAACTGGAGCTAAATCTTCGGCTATGAAGCTTCACTGAACAACGTTCATCATCCAAACGTGTAGGTCTGGTCATACACGACTCCACACCTCTCAATATGCACGTACCAGTAAATACACGACCTCTCACATGCCACCCAGTACATACCAGTACAGACACGACCTCTCACAGGCCACCCAGTACATACCAGTACAGACACGACCTCAATCCTACAACACGACTCTACTCTGGGGTGTCGGGACGTCGGTAGTGCAAGGGCCGAGCGGGCTGGCCAAGGTCAGCCCTTGACTGACGTCGGCAGTGGAGGTGGTGGAAGGACCGCATCAATATAATCCTCGCCAGCATCACGCTAGTTTCTCCCCTGCCACTGCAGTGGCTTTAAGATGACTCGTTTCTTTACAAATGACGCAAGGCGATGAAGGATGTCCATCAGTACGGAAAATGATGATAGAAGTAAGAAGACAAATCAGGAATACCCAGATATACGTCATACTGACCAGCCGAGAGAGGAAATAATGGCAGTCACGTGCAACGAATCCACACAATGCCTGGTGAGGCAGCGTCTGCTGGTGGGGCAGGGGTACGGGAGTTAAGGAAAGAGTGTATGTGAGATGCGGGTAATGGGTTATGGTTGACTGCCGGACGAGAAATGCCAAAGGAAATCCAATTGGTCATCGTGAGACACAACACACGATTTGCATGTCGGGGCCATTGTGATTGCCGAGTGATGGAGGGATGGGACAAACCTATGAGGGGAAGAACGAGATAAGAAGAGGCCTTGTGACACACACACACACACACACACACACACACACACATGAGAGAGAGAGAGAGAGAGAGAGAGAGAGAGAGAGAGAGAGAGAGAGAGAGAGAGAGAGAGAGAGAGAGAGGTCTCAGTCCTGGACACCATGACCACCCCGGGTGTCACTGTAGTGAGAGCTGGTGGTCCCCGGGGGAGGCGTGGGACACACCCACCTCAGCGTGGGCGGCCGGGCAGGTCCTGCTGCTGTAGTGGGAGGCTCGCCCGGGGCATGGCGCTCCTTGTGTCCATCCTCAGGAGGCCTGCCACCTCCCGGGATGGTTCTGGCTTTTATGTGCATCATAACTCCATGAAAGCCCAAGATTTATATCAAGATTTGTTCAACTAAATTGTTCCTGCCCTCCAGCATGACGATACACACCTTCAGCACAACGCAAAACTTTGAACACGATGTCTGTCCTCAATCAGACCCGCTTCCCGCTTTAGCAAGGTAGCGCCAACAGCCTTATTTCCCGACATCCACTCTACGGCTGCCATGTATGATGCACCTAAAAATCAAAGGCCAGGGTACAAAGTGAAGCCCTACAGACTTTTCCGTCGTCTGGCCAGACCGCTTTATATGCCCCCGTCCAAATGAAACGGTCGGGACCAAGACATCTTCAAACATACACCTCTTGGTCTATCAGACACACACCTCTCCTTCAACACACTCTTCAATGCACCCACGAACCGAAGTCCCCTCCCTCCATCCTGTAACTCACTTCAGCTCCCCCTGGTTCCATGCACTGACATGGCCACGTCCAGGGACAAAAAAAAAAAGCTCCACTTCCTCCAAGTTCTCATTAAAACACACCCTCAAACCATCCTGTCTCGCCCCACTTGCAACATCTCATTAATTTATTAAGATACTATCTCAGCTTCCTCTTTGAACACGCTCTCCTATCCTATATATATATATATATATATATATATATATATATATATATATATATATATATATATATATATATATATATTATTATTATATTTATTATACTTTGTCGCTGTCTCCCGCGTTTGCGAGGTAGCGCAAGGAAACAGACGAAAGAAATGGCCCAACCCCCCCCCCCCCCCCATACACATGCATATACATACGTCCACGCACGCAAATATACATACCTACACAGCTTTCCATGGTTTACCCCAGACGCTTCACATGCCTTGATTCGATCCACTGACAGCACGTCAACCCCGGTATACCACATCGCTCCAATTCACTCTATTCCTTGCCCTCCTTTCACCCTCCTGCATGTTCAGGCCCCGATCACACAAAATCTTTTTCACTCCATCTTTCCACCTCCAATTTGGTCTCCCTCTTCTCCTCGTTCCCTCCACCTCCGACACATATATCCTCTTGGTCAATCTTTCCTCACTCATTCTCTCCATGTGCCCAAACCACTTCAAAACACCCTCTTCTGCTCTCTCAACCACGCTCTTTTTATTTCCACACATCTCTCTTACCCTTACGTTACTCACTCGATCAAACCACCTCACACCACACATTGTCCTCAAACACCTCATTTCCAGCACATCCATCCTCCTGCGCACAACTCTATCCATAGCCCACGCCTCGCAACCATACAACATTGTTGGAACCACTATTCCTTCAAACATACCCATTTTTGCTTTCCGAGATAATGTTCTCGACTTCCACACATTCTTCAAGGCCCCCAGAATTTTCGCCCCCTCCCCCACCCTATGATCCACTTCCGCTTCCATGGTTCCATCCGCTGCCAGATCCACTCCCAGATATCTAAAACACTTCACTTCCTCCAGTTTTTCTCCATTCAAACTCACCTCCCAATTGACTTGACCCTCACTCAACCCTACTGTACCTAATAACCTTGCTCTTATTCACATTTACTCTTAACTTTCTTCTTTCACACACTTTACCAAACTCAGTCACCAGCTTCTGCAGTTTCTCACATGAATCAGCCACCAGTGCTGTATCATCAGCGAACAACAACTGACTCACTTCCCAAGCTCTCTCATCCCCAACAGACTGCATACTTGCCCCTCTTTCCAAAACTCTTGCATTCACCTCCCTAACAACCCCATCCATAAACAAAGTAAACAGCCATGGAGACATCACACACCCCTGCCGCAAACCTACATTCACTGAGAACCAATCACTTTCCTCTCTTCCTACATGTACACATGCCTTACATCCTCGATAAAAACTTTTCACTGCTTCTAACAACTTGCCTCCCACACCATATATTCTTAATACCTTCCACAGAGCATCTCTATCAACTCTATCATACATATATATATATATATATATATATATATATATATATATATATATATATATATATATATATATATATATAAAGGCTTACTGATTATCAAAGGCATCCTATACTATCTAACCTGTGAACTTTTGAACGTTTTTTTTTCTTTAATCTGCAGTACCTCGGTCTACGTCACCTCAGCATACGGTGGTATGTGACCTTCTGCTATCAATTCACCCACAGAGGAAAATGGAAACCATCCACGCTGAACATCCTGACATTAATCTTGACATTGCAACAGCAAACCTACGATGTTTCCTGAGATGACAACACAAGGAGAGTGTACAGGCACATGTGTCGCATCCATCCCAACACCATCATGTCTTGTGTTCAGGAACGTCAACACTCAAGCTGTGAAACCAGTTCACGTCACAGCATCGTGTGGTCGGGTCTTCACGACGACCTAAATTCTAGAAATATCAACAAATGCCACATTCCAGCAGCCTTGTGTTGTGTCATGTGGTCACATCACGGCGGCAGAGAGCTAGGCTGCTCTGAAACCTGTGCCGGTTATTGCAGGGTCAGCGTACCACTTTCAACGTCCCCAGCAGCACAAGCCTACTGTCTGTCCTCAGGCGGATGGCAATACACAGACATAGGACGGATCATGAGCGTAGCTAGGTCCAGCTGGTGGCGATGCACAGCGGTAGCGGTATAGAACAGGAGCGATGTAAAGCGGTAGCGGTACAGAACAGGAGCGATGCACAGCGGTAGCGATACAAAACAAGAGCGATGCAAAGTGGGAGCGGTGAGCAGGAGCAATGCAGAGGAGGAGCAGTGAGCAGGAGGGATGCAGAGGAGGAGCGGTGAAAAGGAGCGATGCAGAGTAGGAGCGGTGAGTAGGAGCGATGCAGAACGCGGTTGGTTGGCCTCCTTTACCCGGGCCCGACCGTCCAGAGTGTGGGTCGCCCCGGGCCCGCCGCTCCTGCCCCACACCACATTCCTCCTCCTCCAGCACGTGTCCCCAGCACCAGTCCTCACTGGAAGGGTAGACAGGAGGTATGTCTAAGCATAGGAAGGTTCGACCAGTCTTCAGTTGTTGGTCCAGGGATGCATTATGAGTGGGGTCGACCAGTCCTCAGCTGTTGGTGCAGGGATGAATTATGAGGGGGGTCGACCAGTCCTCAGCTGTTGATGCAGGGATGAATTATGAGGGGGGTCGACCAGTCCTCAGCTGTTGGTCCAGGGATGCATCATAAGTGGGGTCGACCAGCCTTCAATATAGATATGAACAATGTTTCGGCAAATGGGTTCGACCTATCTTTTCACGCTGATACAGAATCTACCAGATATCTCAGCACTCGTGTCCATCATGCCAGTGTTGTTCCCTGGTTAATGAGGAAACACTCTGGATGTGAGTGCTGGTTTCTACTTGAGAAAGACTCTTTCCTTACGAAACATGAGAGTTACCTGTCGGTGGGGCAATAAGGATTTCAAGTACTTGCAAGTGTGTGTGTGTGTGTGTGTGTGTGTGTGTGTGTGTGTGTAACCTCCAGCAGGCTCGCCTATCCAAGTTTCAGAATTGCTACTTTGCAACAGACACGTGTTCTAGTTCCGGCGAGGGAGGCAGCACGTGCAATAACATCATCTAAATTGCAGAGCAGTGTCGTACAAGCTGCTGGCTGGCATACCACCACGGATATACTCCTCAAGTTCTACATGACGACAAAAGATTACTTAACAAAAAAATCTATAAATATATTTTCAAGGTAACGAGTCACGTGAAGTCGTGCCAACAGGAGTTACACCTGAACATGTAAGTTTCCCTTCATAGTTACTGTGGAGGCGGAGGATAACCCAGGTAACGATCATCCACACCAGCAACCACCAGTACCAACACCAGTACCAGTACCAACACCTGTACCAGTAGAGCATCAGTACCAGTACCAACACCAGTACCAGTACCAACACCAGTACCAGTGCCAACACCAGTACCAGTACAGCATCAGTACCAGTACCAACACCAGTACCAGTGCCAACACCAGTACCAGTGCCAACACCAGTACCAGTACCAACACCAGTACCAGTACCAACACCAGTACCAGTACCAACACCAGTACCAGTGCCAACACCAGTACCAGTGCCAACACCAGCACCAGTACAGCATCAGCACCAGTACAGCATCAGTGCCAGTACCAACACCAGTACCAGTACCAACACCAAACATACTACGTTCCTACTTTCCTACAAGAACTGGTGTTGTCACCTCTGGCGAACCTACACAGGTGAACCAATATTGTGAAGGCACGAGTACTGTGTACACTACTACACCAGCGGGAGGAAAATACACATTACCCTCAGTAAACAGGAACAAAGGTGAAGGTTGTACACATTAGGTACTTTACTCCAAACACTCGAACCAACCGTATTCTACACTGCTTTCACCCCCAACTACCTCAACGGCCCAATTGGCAATTAGGTATTTAGTATTACATACTGTGGGTCAAGACGTCGCGTGTTCCACCTCCGGTCAGTTGCACTCAATTGCCTTTTTCCTCACGACGGTACGACCTGAGCATAACACTTACTTCCCTTGACCAGGAGGCTACGACGACTCTTCACCACGACGATACGACCCATGAGCACATCGTTACGACTCGAAGGTACGGCCCTTGAGCACGACGGAACGACCCTTGAACACGACGCGAGGATCCCAGGTAATAGAATGTAGGCTGGAGAGTGTACCAAGCGCTACTCAGAGCACCGTAATAGTACCTTCCACACGACGGCTCGATACAGTACCTACGGTTGTGGTGAATACTATCACCACCACATCACCTACGCAACGTTAACCATGCGAAAAGGCTTCAAGTGGTAGAAAGTAGGGTAGAGTGGCAGGTGGCGGTGGTGACTGGCGGATCCCTGCCCTCCAGCACATTGTCTGCAGCAGGCAGGAAGTACGGAACTAGAACCCGCCACCCCACTCCCTGCAGGAACCTAGGGTCATGAGGTCACCCGACATGCATACGAATGGTGGGGATAAAAAGGTGTATTAGGCGTGTGTGTGTGTGTGTGTGTGTGTGTGTGTGTGTGTGTGAGAGAGAGAGAGAGAGAGAGAGAGAGAGAGAGAGAGAGAGAGAGAGAGAGAGAGAGAGAGAGAGAGAGAGAGAGAGAGCGTCACCCGCGGGTAAGGTGGACCCGCCATGACTTGGGCATCTGTTGACACTCCATACTTCCACCGTCGGCACAAACCCAACTTTTACTCTGCTCTGGACCCTTGCTCCTGTCGCCCGTGCCCAAGTTCATGGCTTCCTGCCGCCCCTGCTCAAGTTCATGGACTTCGAGTGGGCCCGGGAGACTTGCGGCGGAGGCTGGCGGGTCTGTTGTTTGTGGTAAACCAGACAGGTACACAGTACGTGTGATTTACTTTACTATCAAACATTCTGTGCACGTCACAGTACAGCCTACAGCCCTGTGTGGGAAGCCTGGCGATGTATCTTGTTATCTGTGCCACGCTAGCAGCATGGCTCAACTCTCCTCCTCCCTCCTCCTCCTCCTCTAGCAGCGGTATGGCTCAACCCATCTCCTCCTCCAGCTCTGTGGCTCACCCCGCCTCCTTCCTTAACGATACAGCTCCAAATGACCTCCTACTACAAGACAACTCTCCAGCATTATGACGTACGTCTCTGTAGATTCACACCCTCAGTTTACTCCACCTCCCACTCGCGCAACACAACCCCATCACTACAACCGGTCTCCTCCGCAGCTTCGCAACACAGACGCAACACTATATATCGTACTACCTCGACACTCAGTTTTCCTCCAACTCTTCCTTCAAAAGTACGGTTGAAAAACTACGGTTCATATTACACCTCCAACACCACGTCTTAACTCCACCTCTTCCCCAACACCCCAGCTCTGTGACTGTAGCGTTCACACTACACACACCACACACGGGCTGCCTCCACAACTGCCAACATATCCTCCTATCGTCTGAGACATTCCCCCTTCCTGAGGATCTTCCTTTTCCTATACACCCTGAGCTCCTCCCTCCCTACACTTGTCCTCCTGTTCAACTTTCCTATTTGCTTTTCTTCAGTCTTTCATTATCATTCTTTCGTCCTGCCTCACCTTTTTAGCATCGTCTACTGAGTGCTTCTTTGTTCCTACACGTTCCTGGTGACTTTTCTGTCACGTCTCGGCTTTGTTCTCCAGGTAAGCCATCATCATCGGATTTGCTCTTGCCTCTGAAGTATACACGCTCCATTCCCAGGGGCAATCACACTTCCCCGGGGTTGTTACATCAGCTCCAGTATCCGGGAGAGCAGGATAGAGCCCAAGGGTAAATGAAGTACGTTCCCCCGGGCAATACTTGCCTCTACTTGCCCAACTTTCTTCACATGTCACATTTCTATGACTTTTCCCTGAAACTTTTGCGTTCCCATAATGTTCAGCTCAGCTGAGGACATACTCAACGTCCAGAATGTGTGCAACCTGCCCGTAACCACGAGACCTGCCTTATTCCTGACCAGCAACCGGAGAGACTCTCCCACCTGCCCGGGAACTTCCTCCACGATGGAAGCCAACACCTGGGTACACTCCAAAATGTCCAATTCACCTCGAAAGCTTCTACTTACCTCAGTGTTATGTGACTGCTTCTACTTACCTCAGGGATATGTGACTATCCCAGCCAGGGATATCCAACTTCCCTAGTGGTGTGCAACCCGTCCAGTGTTCCTTCTGCCCCTATGGAACCCAACTGAGGAACTCTGCTTCCTGTCGGCAGTTAGTAAATTGCCATCATCCGTAGCTGCCGTAACCATGCAACCTCCTCCTCTCCCTTCCTACCACACACACCAGACCATAGCACCTGGCCGCGTCCAGCTACACCAGACCACAACATCTGGCCGCGACCAGCTAAACTAGACCACAACACCTGGTTAAGACCAGCTACACCAGACCACAACACCTGGCCAAGACCAGCTAAACGAGACCACAACACCTGGCTACGACCAGCTACATTAGACCACAACATCTGACCAAGACCAGCTAAACAAGACCACAACACCTGGCCAAGACCAGCTACGCTAGGCCACAACACCTGGCCACGACCAGCTACACCAGACCACAACACCTGGCTACGTCCAGCTACATTAGGCCACAACATCTGACCACGACCAGCTAAACAAGACCAAAACACCTGGCTACGACCAGCTACCGTTAAGACCAGCTACACCAGACCACAACACCTGGCCAAGACCAGCTACGCTAGGCCACAACACCTGGCCAAGACCAGCTACGCTAGGCCACAACACCTGGCCACGACCAGCTACACCAGACCACAACACCTGGCCAAGACCAGCTACGCTAGGCCACAACACCTGGCCACGACCAGCTACACCAGACCACAACACCTGGCCACGACCAGCTACACCAGACCACAACACCTGGTTAAGACCAGCTACACCAGACCACAACATCTGGCCGCGACCAGCTAAACTAGACCACAACACCTGGTTAAGACCAGCTACACCAGACCACAACATCTGGCCGCGACCAGCTAAACTAGACCACAACACCTGGTTAAGACCAGCTACACCAGACCACAACACCTGGTTAAGACCAGCTACACCAGACCACAACATCTGACCACGACCAGCTAAACAAGACCACAACACCTGGTTAAGACCAGCTACACCAGACCACAACATCTGGCCGCGACCAGCTAAACTAGACCACAACACCTGGTTAAGACCAGCTACACCAGACCACAACACCTGGTTAAGACCAGCTACACCAGACCACAACACCTGGTTAAGACCAGCTACACCAGACCACAACACCTGGTTAAGACCAGCTACACCAGACCACAACACCTGGTTAAGACCAGCTACACCAGACCACAACACCTGGTTAAGACCAGCTACACCAGACCACAACATCTGACCACGACCAGCTAAACAAGACCACAACACCTGGTTAAGACCAGCTACACCAGACCACAACACCTGGTTAAGACCAGCTACACCAGACCACAACATCTGGCCGCGACCAGCTAAACTAGACCACAACACCTGGTTAAGACCAGCTACACCAGACCACAACATCTGACCACGACCAGCTAAACAAGACCACAACACCTGGTTAAGACCAGCTACACCAGACCACAACATCTGGCCGCGACCAGCTAAACTAGACCACAACACCTGGCCAAGACCAGCTACGCTAGGCCACAACACCTGGCCAAGACCAGCTACGCTAGGCCACAACACCTGGCCACGACCAGCTACACCAGACCACAACACCTGGCCAAGACCAGCTACGCTAGGCCACAACACCTGGCCAAGACCAGCTACGCTAGGCCACAACACCTGGCCAAGACCAGCTACGCTAGGCCACAACACCTGGCCACGACCAGCTACACCAGACCACAACACCTGGCCAAGACCAGCTACGCTAGGCCACAACACCTGGCCAAGACCAGCTACGCTAGGCCACAACACCTGGCCAAGACCAGCTACGCTAGGCCACAACACCTGGCCAAGACCAGCTACGCTAGGCCACAACACCTGGCCAAGACCAGCTACGCTAGGCCACAACACCTGGCCAAGACCAGCTACGCTAGGCCACAACACCTGGCCAAGACCAGCTACGCTAGGCCACAACACCTGGCCAAGACCAGCTACGCTAGGCCACAACACCTGGCTACGACCAGCTACGCTAGGCCACAACACCTGGCCACGACCAGCTACACCAGACCACAACACCTGGCCACAACAGCCAACCCCAGACCACCACACCTTTCAAAACCATCCACACCAGACCACTATAACTAGCCCTGAGGACCTGCTATAGTACAATATAGTAGGTCTAAAGACAACAACAAATAGCCAGATGATGTCACACGGATGACAGATGACCCACCTTGTTACCATCTTTCATCTCTGCCACACTACACCTGCAGCCATGGTGCCATGCTCCTCCTAAGCTGTGCTTACCAGACACCTCGTTTCCTCTTCCTCCTCCTCCTCCTCCTCCACCTCTATCTTGTTCTTCCTCTTCCTGTGCCTCCTCCTCTTCCCCCGACACTTCTGCACCGTCACCTTCAAACATTCCAAGTTCATGATCAACCCACTGCCGTCTCGCCCGCCGTCTTTTTACTGTGGTTACCTTTGCTTTGTAATCTACGAAAATTAGGGTGAAAAAAATTACACAGCAATCTGATTACCTTCCCTGATGTTCAAAAACCTCTGCTTCTGGTTCAATTTCAGTTTCAACAAACTCCAGCGATAATTCAAGATATATTAAAAATCCGCCAACAAGTTTTCAAGTTTCATGTCACGAAAATAATAATGATGGAGTTGTGACGATTGACACACGAGTTTATGGTCGATACAGAGGAACACCTGGACTTATGGCCGGCAACAACGACGATTATATGTAGGGTAATGGTGAGAGATACTACGGCGGGGAGAGAGAGAGAGAGAGAGAGAGAGAGAGAGAGAGAGAGAGAGAGAGAGAGAGAGAGAGAGAGAGAGAGAGAGAGAGAGAATTTTCAAACCAGCCTTACTACCAGTGGACCAGGTCTGACACACCTTACACTAGTGAACGTCACACCACTCGTATTCTGACTATATAGTGCGAGTCCTCACGGTGCTCAGGTGGATCGTGCGAGTCCTTACGGTGCTCAAGTGGATCGTGCGAGTCCTTACGGTGCTCAAGTGGATCGTGCGAGTCCTCACGGTGCTCAAGTGGATCGTGCGAGTCCTCAAAGTGCTCAAGTGGATCGTGCGAGTCCTTACGGTGCTCAAGTGGATCGTGCGAGTCCTCACGGTGCTCAAGTGGATCGTGCGAGTCCTCACGGTGCTCAAGTGGATCGTGCGAGTCCTCAAGGTGCTCAAGTGGATCGTGCGAGTCCTCACGGTGCTCAAGTGGATCGTGCGAGTCCTCACGGTGCTCAAGTGGATCATGCGAGTCCTCACGGTGCTCAAGTGGATCGTGCGAGTCCTCACGGTGCTCAAGTGGATCGTGCGAGTCCTCACGGTGCTCAGGTGGATCGTGCAAGTCCTCACGGTGCTCAAGTGGATCGTGCGAGTCCTCACGGTGCTCAAGTGGATCGTGCGAGTCCTCACGGTGCTCAAGTGGATCGTGCGAGTCCTCACGGTGCTCAAGTGGATCGTGCGAGTCCTCACGGTGCTCAAGTGGATCGTGCGAGTCCTCACGGTGCTCAAGTGGATCGTGCGAGTCCTCACGGTGCTCAGGTGGATCGTGCAAGTCCTCACGGTGCTCAAGTGGATCGTGCGAGTCCTCACGGTGCTCAAGTGGATCGTGCGAGTCCTCACGGTGCTCAAGTGGATCGTGCGAGTCCTCACGGTGCTCAAGTGGATCGTGCGAGTCCTCACAGTGCTCAGGTGGTACGTGTGTGCTGAGACGATCGCTGGCTGGAGGGAACACAGGCCGCAGGTCGGTGAGAATGGACACTAAATGTTATAACAAGATAAGCAAGCTTCTGGGTTGGGGTAAACACTGACCACTGTAAACGCCTCCTACGTCTCGCTGACACCGTCTTCAAGGCTCTTAAAAAAGAACTGTATATAAAGACTGACTGACGACGCTTGCAGCATCACTCAACGTCTCCGAAGCCCCAGATAATATCATTCTTGATCAACCCCTTCTGAGTCCACCACACCACGTTCCGAGTCTCTCTAAAAAGGCCTGCAAGTCTCCGTAACATCGTCTAGTCTCTCACAACGCCCTCTGAGAACCGTCAGGGAGGAAGTCACCTCCGTTCTTACTAGTTCCTCATTCCTCCGGTGTTACATCCACGATCAGCCATGCTCACTCTTCAGTTTTACAACCATGTTTTTTTTTCACATTTTTACGACAGAAGTTCATGTGACGATGAAGGCGTGAGTCCTGACCTTATGCAAGTCAGCAGCAGACGTATGCAGGTGAGGTTTAAGGTCCTCTATGTCTCCATACCGAGGCTCTGTTTTCACAACTGTGTCGTGTGGCCTTCTGAAAGTGTCAGCGACTTCTGCAGGTGTGTGTCGTGGCGTCCCTGCAGGCGTGTCGTGTCGTCCCTGCAGGCGTGTGTCGTGGCGCCCCTGGAGGCGTGTGTCGTGGCGCCCCTGCAGGCGTGTACAGCTGACTTCAGTAAGTATATGTCATGAATATGTATACCTGATCTGTGCAGGTGTGGATATTATGACCTTCGGCATATTTCGACGCCTTCTGTAGGAGTATGTCGAGACGTATGAGCGTGTCCACTCCTCCTACAGGAGAGGCTTTCTGCTGGAGCGTGTCCAAGCCTTCTGCAGGGGTGTGTTGTTGCCCCTTACAGAGGGGGTTGGAGCGAGGGTGGTGCATCAAGGTCAGGGGCCACACACCGGACTCGCTGCCGACCTGACCTAAAAACACCTGAGCGGTTGGCTACTTTCTTGTTCCTTTCACTGTGTGTGTGTGTGTGTGTGTGTGTGTGTGTGTGTGTGTGTGTGTGTGTGTGTGTGTGTGTGTGTTATTACTCTTTTTAAGTTAATAAGGGAGAGTGTTTTACACACGGGTGTGTATCTGGCTCCACAGCCGTGTGTGTGTGTGTGTGTGTGTGTGTGTGTGTGTAGCTTGTTCCGTGACCCAGCACATGGCTGACCCTGTGGCTGCTGCACTGAAGACCCGCTCATCCGTCTGACCACCGCCACAGCTTCACTGCCTTTGTTTCTCTCCTCCCCTGACGCACAAGTCCTTCGCCCTCCAACGCCTCTCTGGGCTATGTACGTGCGTACTCACCTTCTCCTCCCGTCCGTCCGTCCACTTCTCTCTCAATCAGTTCAGTTTATCAAAATACAGCCAGGCCGAATATGCCAGTCTATTCATTTACTGAGAGAAAGAGAGATAAAGAAAAAGAGAGAGATAACTTGGTCTCCTGGGCGACTACCACTCCCAACGGTCATCATTCTCCTGACGTCATGCTTTACACACACATCACATTCAGGTGATCAAACGTCAGTGGAAAAACGAATCCAATATGTGCGTCAAGGGAAAGGGACGTTAACTTGAAAATCCTGAACCGGTATCAAGTTGAACATTTCCTGCCTCACCCAGAAGATGGTCGCCAGCATGGCTGCCCAGGTGCCTGGTCCTGGGGTGTTGTGGGGGGTGGACACCGGATCTCATAAACATGTCATGTTGTATTCACAAGACAAAACAATTCGTCTTGGTACAAGGGGGGGTCGGGGGTTGAGGAGTGGCGCCTGCAAAAGTAAATATACTTGATCTTTACACACACACACACACACACACACACGCAAACCCACACACACACACACACACACACACACACACACACACACACACACACAAACCCACACACACACAAACACACACACACACACTGTATGGTAAAAGAGAAGGTTCAAGAGATAGGGGCCTCATGAGCGTAAAACTCCCTCCCCGTATAGTATAACATAGGTGAACACAAGCCTGGCGTAAACTGGTATTATGTGTGTGTGTGTGTGTGTGTGTGTGTGTGTGTGTGTGTGTGGGTGTGTGTGTGTGTGTGTGCGTGTGCAGTTTGGTATCCATCCTGTAACGTACTACAGACTACAACACAGTCCCGCAATGATGGCTGGGAAGAGGCGGGATAATCCTGGAGACTCGCTCCTCACAGCCTCAGCGCCTGTCCAGCAACACATACCATAAACCACCACGAGTATCAGACGCTGCCATGTTTGCACGGTGGCTGGCCGGCCGATCCTGCTCTGTGTGTGTGTGTGTGTGTGAGGCCGGTCCTCGTGTGGTGGGCTGACTGCCCCAGGTAACTAGTGGCCGTTGGTCCGCTCCACCACACCTGCACCACACCTCCAGCTGACCAGGTCTGTTTACAATACCAGTTTAAGTCTCTGTTTACATATCATCTCCTTATGGCGGTAGAGAGGAGGACTCGTCCTCCCAGGTCATCAGGTGTCTGCAATGTTGTGGCAGACGACATGTGGATCAAACCCCGCGTTCGGCAATGTTTACACATGATCAGAGAAGTTATTGACGGGATTATACACAGTTCATGAGCAGCTCACAACATGAGGGGAGGTGTGTGCTGGGGGACGGACGCAGAGCATAGCGCCTCCCTTCCATCACTACTGCAAGTGGAACTGCAGGGTGGCCATCACTAGTTTCCTCACTACCATTCATTAATATCAACCTCACTAGGGAATGTCGCTCCCACACTACCTCTTCTGGCTGTCTTGGCTGTAGCACCATCTCGAACTCTCCCCTCCGACAGTCAGTTCCGCTGCCACACCAGTCTCTGGTGCCACCACTAGGACGACTGCCTCTACTTCTCCGTCAGCACTCAGCAGACAGCAGTGGATAACAACAGTGATGGTCGGGTAATAGTGGCGGATGTGGCAGTCCTGACCATGTAGCAGTAGTAGCAACAGTACCTTAACCTCTGAGGAAGACTGTATGATCCTTGAGTATGAGGAGACGACCTTAGGGCATTATGACCTGAATTAAGACACGACCCTTGTAAGTCAGGTCAGGTCACTCAGGTGCTGGGAGTGAGGAGCGTATAGCGGGAGTCCGGGTGGTGTGAAGGTGAGGGTACTGGCAGTAGCCTGGGCGGGTAGGGTCAGCAGCAGACCCCTGGCCCTGCAGCCTGTCCCCGGGTGACCTCCATCTCTATTCAGTATTTCCTGAGGACTGGAGGAGCCCCTGGCCCAGGGTGTTCACCCTGCCACCCACAACTACTCGGAACTACTCACTCTGCCGACTACCTCCCCCATACCTCACTCCTGCTGCCCACTATCTCCCTCGCCCAGGACCACCTTGTGCTGTTGGATTCGTCATATCTCTGCCTCATAAGGCCGCTTCTCTGTTCTTTTTTTTTCTTAGCTACGTTAAGAACCCAAGACACAGCAGCATTTACACCTTTGTTTCAGAGTGACGTCTGCATCCTTCTATCCTACTGTAATCTTACCTCCACAAAGATATGCTGCTGCGTATGACTCAAAGGTGAAGACGTGGGTACGATGGATGAAAAGAAGTAAAACACAACAATCGTTTCAAAATGGGCCAATATTAAAGGCATCAAGCTCAACATTGATGGACAGGAGAATGTATCCCCGACATACTGTCCATAGTGAGTGTTGAAAGACAAGAAGGGAATTACGAAGAGACAGCATAACAGTACGGGAACATCTTGTAAGAAGCAAGTGCAGATAGACAACAAAACTGTACACAACCGATGATCAAGCAGACATGACCGATGTTAAGCGTTCTGAGCAGTACACCAGAGGGTCATCAAGATCTCCCTCACCATAACAGGATACATCTACATTATGTATACAGGAAGACACTGGTGCTACATACAGTAAGAGGCACATGAATATCTATGTACGGAGACCATCTGCCAGAGAGGGGGGAGGAGGAGGTAGGTGGAAACGATACAGGGTGGGGGCGACTGTTTACATGTGGCCCTCGCTATGGAGGACGGCAGGACGAGGAAAGACCCCCACAGTGAATATTCATCAGGTTCTGGCTTGTGACCCAGGGGTGTGGCACGGTGTACTGGCCACCCACCAACCACGTCAGGCAGAGTACACTCCACCACCAGCAGCTACAACACTTACCGCTAGTCCTCAAGACTCTCTCTCTCTCTCTCTCTCTCTCTCTCTCTCTCTCTCTCTCTCTCTCTCTCTCTCTCTCTTTGTTTCTGTCTCTGCCTCCGTTCCCCCTGCCCTCACCACCTCTCCCCCTGACCAACAGTGCGGCTGGTGGTGGACGTTCCCCTCCCTCCCCGTCGAGGAGCAGGAGTGGGCTCGGCAGTGACCATCGCCCCCAGCTAACCTGGCCCGGCCGAGCGAGTCACCTTGGCCACTGCTCCCCCTCTCACTCCCTCCTACTCCTCCTCCTTCCCCCTCTCATTCCATCCTTCTTCTCCTCCTCCTCCTCCTCTCACCCAACCTACCACCCACTAAACACCTGCCTGGTCCGGCAACCTGGGCATTTCCGCCGGTGCCCGTAGCCTGCCTCCAGGGAGGTGTATGTGTATGCTGCTCGCCCGTCCCACCACCACACCTGGGTGAAACACAACATCGCTCTATCTCTGGTGGAGGAAAATAATACATGAAGTCCTCTTACAAGGAAGATGTGAGTAATGCAGGGGATATGGCCGCACGCACAGCAAGCCCGGCTCCGGCGGAAACGGATGTTGCTACCTCAGAAAGGACCTCCGTGCCACCGGACACTCCCCGGAACTCCTCATGACTCTGATCTTCGAGAACTTCCACAACAACCGTGAGGGAAAGTTGTTGTGAGGAAGAGGAGGAACAGCGGTAGTAGAGGCCACCAGTGGCGGTGGTGCGGACAGCCAGACGCCTCCTGCACCATCAGCTACCGGGGCTGGCGACGACTCTCGCTGCCGCCGGGAGGGAGCCACCTGTAGTAACTTCCGGGGCACGACGTGAATCACGGACGGCCCGGTGCGCTACGTCGCACGGCACTACGGAGGTCGACGTCATAATTTACAGAGCGCCACAAACGTCTCTCTTGCACACTACAGATGCGCGTCGTGCGTTACAGAGGAGTTATACAGATATGTCACCTGCTGACGGGTAACGCAGGGTGGAGTTTGTCGCGCGTTACAAACCTGTACACGACAGCTGTATTTAAAGTAATATCTTATTAGTCTGTCAGTCACACACAACACTAAACATCATCCTCATATCAGAACCTCACTACCTAAGTCCACCGAGCTTCCTGAGGAGTGAGGACCTTCGCCTGCAGGGTGAGGGTAACCAGCAAGTGGCCAGGGCAGGACGGGCTAGCCAGTTGCACTCAACAATCGTGATCACCGGTCGAACCCCTGCCGGCGCCACCAGCGTCCCGAACCCCGCGGGGCCACCACCAGCCTCTCCTAGCCCCACGGGGCCACCTTCAGCCTCTCCTAGCCCCATGGGGCCACCAACAGCCTCCCCCAGCCCCGCGAGGCCATCACAACGCCTCAGAGGTACAGATCTCTACAGAGACTTTACAAGATAAAGCAAGGCATCAGGGCCAGCACTGGGGGTCGGAAATAGAAGCATGGATGGCGGTCTACCACAAGCCTCACCCACCGTCCCCAGCTGACATATTATCACATGAAAGTTTTCTGACTTGACGTGTGACATTACCCTCCACCTGTGTGTGTGTGTGTGTGTGTGTGTGTGTGTGTGTGTGTGTGTGTGTGTTCCCAGCCCTCTACACACCCAGGCCCAGCATCACATCTACACTGGCTAATTACTCCGTAATGACCGACATAATGAGTGAATGGAAGATTTGGCTGGCGTGTGTGTGTGTGTGTGTGTGTGTGTGTGTGTGTGTGTGTGTGTGTGTGTGTGTGTAGGGAAGTTCCCGTAATAGTCAACATAGTATAAAGCCCGTCACCCACCTATGGGTGACGGGTGCAGTAGCCACCCGAGTACGCAGTCCACCCATCTCAGGGAAGACGGACCAGTTCTTGCAGAAGCCACCCCTGCACACACACACACACACACACACACACACACACACCACCACCACCACCCTACTGCTCCTGGGTCAGAACGGTCATCTGGGCACCTCTCACACTTACCTCACCCACCATCATACTTTCTCGCCCATTCACACTGGCTCTTCCCACACAGCTGATGATCTGCCTCATGCATACCGCAACTGTTGTCTGAAGCATTACGATCTGCCATGTTTGTTGAGCTTCTGTATGGTGGTATGACCGACATCTTGGCGTGCCGCTGATCGTGATAAATGGCATCATGAACATCACGACGTTGCCATCTCAACACATCAAACATCAAAGAAAATATATTAGTTTTAATATCCACCGGATGGCAATTACAGCCGCATATTTCAACAGAGTAAACAGTAAATTGTTCTTCGTGCTTCAAATTTCCTTTTGATGTTGTGTTTGCACAACTTCTGTCCAGCGGGGGCGAGTGTCGCGTCCAGACAGCCCACTAATGACGGGTCATTTTTCATGTATTATTTACACCGTCGTCTGAATGATGATGATGATGATGATGATGATGATGATGATGAAACGGTAACTTACTCTAGATATGGTGAGTGATGCAGTGTTAAACTGTCACCAGCACTGTCCCCAGCTGGCTAGTACTGACCTTGGACCACAAATACTGTCCCCGGCCGGATAGTACTGTCCTTGGGTCACCAATACTTTCCTTGGATCACCAGTACTGTCCTTGAACTACCAGTATTGTCCTTGGATCACCAAAACTTCGTCCACTTGACCTTGAATCACCAACATTTCCATCACCAGTAGAGTCCTTGATTCATCAGTCCTGTCCTGGGTGTTCACCGACCCTTGGACCATCGACACTCCTTTAGGATTGAGGGGCCCCTGAGCAAGATGGCGCGACCCTTGAGCATGACAGCTCGAGCCTTGAGGGTGGCAATACGACCTAATATGGACTGGAAAAGATCCGCCATGGAGCACCCAACCACTGGGGCTGTGACCGGTTCTGTCACGGCCGAACCTACCCTAGTGTCCTGACCCACCCCAACACTGGCTACCCCTCACACCACCAACACTGGCTACCCCTCACACTACCAACCCTGGCTACCCCTCACACCACCAACCTGGCTACCCCTCACACCACCAACCTGGCTACCCCTCACACTACCAACCCTGGCTACCCCTCACACCTCCACTACCACTGGCCACCACTGAACATGCAACACACTAAAAAAAAAACACAAGACTACATATTCCCTAAACCTTGCAAATGTACATGAGAATAACTTGAGAAAATCCTGCGTCCCTGTCCAATGGAGCGAGTGGAGCGGCCCTGTGCCACTCACGTCCACCACACCAGCAGCACCAGCGGGAGCACCAAGCTTCCAGAAGTACACACACACACACACACACACACACACACACACACACACACACACACACACCGCTGCTGGTTACCACGCCAACTGCCTACAACGGTCAGGACGCATCCAACATACAGCCAGGCAGGCAGGCAGGCAGGAAGGTACGTATGTTGACACAACAAGCCTGAATTATGACAACAATCAAGCAGGAATGTGTCGTAACACCGGAATAACAGTATCCGCTGACACAGGTGTAATGAACTATTCCTGTCTGGCGAAAGTGTTCTAGACCCTTGGGGGTCTCTTGAGTTGAACTTCCTATGCCATCAAGTAGCCTTTTCAACCTCTGTAAACTGCAGGTATTCACCGTCTCCCCGGCCAGTTTATTCCAACCATCCACCACCTTCACACTGAACCATTAACATCCATTTCTTAACTATTTCTTGGCCGATTATTTTTTTTCCCCCCCGCCATGGTCTCTGGTTACTCTGGTGCTGCACCTAAACAACTGGACGCCAGTATCGTTCTGTTGTTAATTTCGAAAGAATAAGTCTGTTATGCGGTCGCCCGTCACCTGTCTGTTATGCGGTCACCCGTCACCTGTCTGTTATGCGGTCGCCCGTCACCTGTCTGTTATGCGGTCACCCGTCACCTGTCTGTTATGCGGTCACCCGTCACCTGTCTGTTATGCGGTCGCCCGTCACCTTTCTGTTATGCGGTCACCCGTCACCTGTCTGTTATGCGGTCGTCCGTCACCTGTCTGTTATGTGGTCGTCCGTCACCTGTCTGTTATGCGGTCGCCCGTCACCTGTCTGTTATGCGGTCACCCGTCACCTGTCTGTTATGCGGTCGCCCGTCACCTGTCTGTTATGTGGTCGTCCGTCACCTGTCTGTTATGTGGTCGTCCGTCACCTGTCTGTTATGTGGTCGTCCGTCACCTGTCTGTTATGCGGTCGCCCGTCACCTGTCTGTTATGCGGTCACCCGTCACCTGTCTGTTATGCGGTCGCCCGTCACCTGTCTGTTATGCGGTCACCCGTCACCTGTCTGTTATGTGGTCGTCCGTCACCTGTCTGTTATGTGTTCGTCCGTCACCTGTCTGTTATGTGGTCGCCCGTCACCTGTCTGTTATGCGGTCGCCCGTCACCTGTCTGTTATGTGGTCGCCCGTCACCTGTCTGTTATGCGGTCGCCCGTCTCTGCCTCTCCCCTCCTTCATGGCGGGAGACTAGGGGAGCCCTCAGCCTCTCTTGGTGTCTCAGTCCTTTTCACTTCGGGTGGGGACCATCTCAGGTGCTCTACCCCCGTGTGCGTGATTACTGGTTGTGTGTTACGTGGGCAGAGTTTTACATTCGTGTTGCCCTGTCTCAATACCCTGTATAAAACGTACGTTGCCTCTACTCCTATATCTGTACGAGTATACATACACACCAGCCTAAGCCAGGTGTGTGTGTGTGTGTGTGTGTGTGTGTGTGTGTGTTGGAAAATGGCCAAACATATGGACGTGTGTCGAAGAGAACAGGGAGTGGGAGTGTAGGTACGATGGTGTGGGAGTATAAGCCACTGCGTGGGGACGCAGGTGTATGTGGGACCTTCTGAGAGTAGGCTGGGATCTGGGATTACGTGGGAGGGGGGGGGGGGGGGAGGGGACGTGGAATTATCTAGGCCTGAGAGAGAGAGAGAGAGAGAGAGAGAGAGAGAGAGAGAGAGAGAGAGAGAGAGAGAGAGAGAGAGAGATGTCCGTGACGTCAGAACGAGTACGGGCGTGGAAGATTATAGATCTGAAATGTCACAGTGCGGGCGTGGGGCGAGCGTGGACGTCAGAGCGCTCAACGTGGGCGTGCTGGGAGAGTGTGCGGGTTTAACACAGCCAGCGTGGGAGTGTGCACTGGTTTAGTACAGCAGGCGTGGGAGTGTGTACTGGTTTAGTACAGCAGGCGTGGGAGTGTGTACTGGTTTAGTACAGCAGGCGTGGGAGTGTGTACTGGTTTAGTAGAGCAGGCGTGGGAGTGTGTACTGGTTTAGTATAGCAGGCGTGGGAGTGTGTATTGGTTTAGTAGAGCAGGCGTGGGAGTGTGCACTGGTTTAGTACAGCAGGCGTGGGAGTGTGTACTGGTTTAGTACAGCAGGCTGGGGAGTGGTACTGGTTTAGTACAGCAGGCGTGGGAGTGTGTACTGGTTTAGTACAGCAGGCGTGGGAGTGTGTACTGGTTTAGTACAGCAGGCGTGGGAGTGTGTACTGGTTTAGTACAGCAGGCGTGGGAGTGTGTACTGGTTTAGTACAGCAGGCGTGGGAGTGTGTACTGGTTTAGTACAGCAGGCGTGGGAGTGTGTACTGGTTTAGTACAGCAGGCGTGGGAGTGTGTACTGGTTTAGTACAGCAGGCGTGGGAGTGTGCACTGGTTTAGTACAGCAGGCGTGGGAGTGTGTACTGGTTTAGTACAGCAGGCGTGGGAGTGTGTACTGGTTTAGTACAGCAGGCGTGGGAGTGTGTACTGGTTTAGTACAGCAGGCGTGGGAGTGTGTACTGGTTTAGTACAGCAGGCGTGGGAGTGTGTACTGGTTTAGTACAGCAGGCGTGGGAGTGTGTACTGGTTTAGTACAGCAGGCGTGGGAGTGTGCTACTGGTTTAGTACAGCAGGCGTGGGAGTGTGTACTGGTTTAGTACAGCAGGCGTGGGAGTGTGCACTGGTTTAGTACAGCAGGCGTGGGAGTGTGTACTGGTTTAGTACAGCAGGCGTGGGAGTGTGTACTGGTTTAGTACAGCAGGCGTGGGAGTGTGTACTGGTTTAGTACAGCAGGCGTGGGAGTGTGCACTGGTTTAGTACAGCAGGCGTGGGAGTGTGTACTGGTTTAGTACAGCAGGCGTGGGAGTGTGTACTGGTTTAGTACAGCAGGCGTGGGAGTGTGTACTGGTTTAGTACAGCAGGCGTGGGAGTGTGCACTGGTTTAGTACAGCAGGCGTGGGAGTGTGTACTGGTTTAGTACAGCAGGCGTGGGAGTGTGTACTGGTTTAGTACAGCAGGCGTGGGAGTGTGTACTGGTTTAGTACAGCAGGCGTGGGAGTGTGCACTGGTTTAGTACAGCAGGCGTGGGAGTGTGTACTGGTTTAGTACAGCAGGCGTGGGAGTGTGTACTGGTTTAGTACAGCAGTCGTGGGAGTGTGTACTGGTTTAGTACAGCAGGCGTGGGAGTGTGTACTGGTTTAGTACAGCAGGCGTGGGAGTGTGTACTGGTTTAGTACAGCAGGCGTGGGAGTGTGTACTGGTTTAGTACAGCAGGCGTGGGAGTATGTACTGGTTTAGTACAGCAGGCGTGGGAGTGTGTACTGGTTTAGTACAGCAGGCGTGGGAGTGTGTACTGGTTTAGTACAGCAGGCGTGGGAGTGTGTACTGGTTTAGTACAGCAGGCGTGGGAGTGTGCACTGGTTTAGTGCAGCAGGCGTAGGAGTGTGTACTGGTTTAGTACAGCAGGCGTGGGAGTGTGTACTGGTTTAGTACAGCAGGCGTGGGAGTGTGTACTGGTTTAGTACAGCAGGCGTGGGAGTGTGTACTGGTTTAGTACAGCAGGCGTGGGAGTGTGCACTGGTTTAGTACAGCAGGCGTAGGAGTGTGTACTGGTTTAGTACAGCAGGCGTGGGAGTGTGTACTGGTTTAGTACAGCAGGCGTGGGAGTGTGTACTGGTTTAGTACAGCAGGCGTGGGAGTGTGTATTGGTTTAGTACAGCAGGCGTGGGAGTGTGTACTGGTTTAGTAGAGCAGGCGTGGGAGTGTGTACTGGTTTAGTAAAGCAGGTGGAGGAGTGTGTGCTGGTTTAGTACAGCAGGCGTGGGAATGTGTACTGGTTTAGTACAGCAGGCGTGGGAG
Organism: Panulirus ornatus; assembly: GCF_036320965.1. Taxonomy (NCBI): domain Eukaryota; kingdom Metazoa; phylum Arthropoda; class Malacostraca; order Decapoda; family Palinuridae; genus Panulirus; species Panulirus ornatus. The sequence continues at coordinate 19,009,580 of NC_092240.1, forward strand.
TGTGTACTGGTTTAGTACAGCAGGCGTGGGAGTGTGTACTGGTTTAGTACAGCAGGTGGGGGAGTGTGTGCTGGTTTAGTACAGCAGGCGTGGGAGGGTGTGCTGATTTAACACAGCAGGCGTGTTAGAGCGTGCAAGTATAACACAGCAGGCGAGTGTGTGTGCAGGTCTAACACAGCAGGCTTTGGAGTGTGTGCAGGTTTAACACAGCCGGCGTGGGAAACCGTGCACACACTCTCACATCTGCTACGTTAAACAGATGTGAGTGTGTGTGTAAGTCTAACACAACAGGTGTCGGGGTGTGTGCAGGTTTAACACAGCAGGGATGAGTATGTGTATGCAGGTCTAACACAGCAAGTGTGGGAAATGTGGGTGTGAGGCAATAAGACGTTTGTGAACGAAGGTAACAACGTGTGGATATAAGGACACAACGAGTGGGTGGTGGAGAGTGTGGGTGGGGCAGGCAAGGGTGTGGAGTGGGACAGGCAAAGGTGTGGATGGGACAGGAAAGAGTGTGGGGGCATGGTAGGCTGTGCGCGCGTCGTACACTGTGAGTGTGACAGTAAACGGGGTGTGGGCGTGGGAAAAACTGGTGTGTGTGTGTGTGTGTGTGTGTGTGTGTGTGTGTGTGTGTGTGTGTCGTAGAGGGGGCGAATGTGAAGAAGCCTGGGCGCGGGGAGTGTGTATGGGGGGGCATGTGGGCCTGAAGTAGCCCCAGTATGAGGTGGTGTGGGCATTACGCGGTGTGGGCATCGCAGGGGTCCCAAGGCACCGTCTCCCTCCACCTCCCGTCCCCAGGCATCGTCTCCCTCCACCTCAGGTCCCCATGCACCGTCTCCCTCCACCTCCCGTCCCCAGGCATCGTCTCCCTCCACCTCCCGTCCCCAGGCACCGTCTCCCTCCACCTCCCGTCCCCAGGCATCGTTTACCACAACCTCCCGTCCCCAGGCATCGTCTACCTCCACCCCCAGTCCCCAAGCACCGTCTCCCTCCACCTCCCGTCCCCAGGCACCATCTCCCTCCACCTCCCGTCCCCAGGTATCGTCTAACTCCACCTCCCGTCCCCAGGCTCCGTCTCCCTCCACCTCCCGTCCCCAGGTATCGTCTAACTCCACCTCCCGTCCCCAGGCACCATCTCCCTCCACCTCCCGTCCCCAGGTATCGTCTAACTCCACCTCCCGTCCCCAAGCACCATCTCCCTCCACCTCCGGTCCCCAGGCACTGTCTACCTCCACCTCCAGTCCCCAACACCGTCTCCCTCCACCTGCCGTCCCCAGGCACCGTCTACCTCTACCTCCCGTCCCTCCCTAAGGCTCCGCCTGTCTACCTCCTGTCCCTCACATACATAACCTGGAGACAGGCCTCGGTGGGGGAATTTTTCAAATTCACAGTCGACACGAACGTGGGATTCAAACAACAGAGCAAATGGCCTTCTGTGATGACACTCACAAAATAATTTCATCTGGCAAGAAAATGATTAATTACGAACATAAGTTGCTCCATATCCAACAACCAGGAGTACGAGAAGATACAGATCTAGGAATGATAAAATATGCAAATTATTACCACGGTGCACACAATGAAGCTTGGTCCCACATAATTAGTAATATAAACTAAATAAACTATGCCATCAAGGCTACAATACTCACTCTTTACAACGACCTGCTGAGATCTGATCTGGAATCAACGGCGAACTTCTGGTCACTAAACGTAATCAAAGACAATGAAAAAACAGAACGAATACAGAGAACAACAACTAAACTAAGTCAGTCGTACGGAAATAAACCTTCTGTAGAAAGATTTACAGATCTAGAATCATCTTCTCTTTAATCAATTTATCGAATATTAAATACAAAAATATCAAAGCTTTGTACAACATTAACACACGTGCAATTTTCAACGTCCAGAACATCGACATGAAATGAAAAGGACGGAAGAAGTAAAGCTTACGTGTACCTGAACCTTTACAGATGTGAGGTTGTAGAACACCGGAATAATCACCAGGTGATGTCACTAGCAAGATATATTCAGGGCCTTTAGACCAAAGCTAAACAAATACTTCACTGATATCAAATATCAGAAAAAAAAAACTCGTCATGAAGGAAAATCACTCATTAGTATTTCTTATTAACAAACAACTACAATTTTTCTTTCTTTTTTCCGCTTGAGACGCGGGTCTCCTACCTGACGTATACAGCTTCACCACATAACTTCCCTGGCAGTATACTATACAACATGGTGGTCCTTCTTCCCTGGCGGTATACTATACAACATGGTGGTCCTTCTTCCCTGGCAGTATACTATACAACATGGTGGTCCTTCTTCCCTGGCGGTATACTATACAACATGGTGGTCCTTCTTCCCTGGCAGTATACTATACAACATGGTGGTCCTTCTTCCCTGGCGGTATACTATACAACATGGTGGTCCTTCTTCCCTGGCAGTATACTATATAACATGGTGGTCCTTCTTCCCTGGCAGTACACTATACAACATGGGGGTCCTTCTTCCCTGGAAGTACACTATACAACATGGTGGTCCTTCTTCCCTGGCAGTATACTATACAACATGGTGGTCCTTCTTCCCTGGCAGTATACTATACAACATGGTGGTCCTTCTTCCCTGGCAGTATACTATACAACATGGTGGTCCTTCTCCCCTGGCAGTATACTATACAACATGGTGGTCCTTCTTCCCTGGCAGTATACTATACAACATGGTGGTCCTTCTTCCCTGGCAGTATACTATATAACATGGTGGTCCTTCTTCCCTGGCAGTACACTATACAACATGGTGGTCCTTCTTCCCTGGCAGTATACTATACAACATGGTGGTCCTTCTTCCCTGGCAGTATACTATACAACATGGTGGTCCTTCTTCCCTGGCAGTATACTATACAACATGGTGGTCCTTCTTCCCTGGCAGTATACTATACAACATGGTGGTCCTTCTTCCCTGGCGGTATACTATACAACATGGTGGTCCTTCTTCCCTGGAAGTACACTATACAACATGGTGGTCCTTCTTCCCTGGCGGTATACTATACAACATGGTGGTCCTTCTTCCCTGGCAGTATACTATACAACATGGTGGTCCTTCTTCCCTGGAGGTATACTATACAACATGGTGGTCCTTCTCCCCTGGCAGTATACTATACAACATGGTGGTCCTTCTTCCCTGGCAGTATACTATACAACATGGTGGTCCTTCTTCCCTGGCAGTATACTATATAACATGGTGGTCCTTCTTCCCTGGCAGTACACTATACAACATGGTGGTCCTTCTTCCCTGGCAGTATACTATACAACATGGTGGTCCTTCTTCCCTGGCAGTATACTATACAACATGGTGGTCCTTCTTCCCTGGCAGTATACTATACAACATGGTGGTCCAAAGCTAAACAAATACTTCACTGATATCAAATATCAGAAAAAAAAACTCGTCATGAAGGAAAATCACTCATTAGTATTTCTTATTAACAAACAACTACAATTTTTCTTTCTTTTTTCCGCTTGAGACGCGGGTCTCCTACCTGACGTATACAGCTTCACCACATAACTTCCCTGGCAGTATACTATACAACATGGTGGTCCTTCTTCCCTGGCGGTATACTATACAACATGGTGGTCCTTCTTCCCTGGCAGTATACTATACAACATGGTGGTCCTTCTTCCCTGGCGGTATACTATACAACATGGTGGTCCTTCTTCCCTGGCAGTATACTATACAACATGGTGGTCCTTCTTCCCTGGCGGTATACTATACAACATGGTGGTCCTTCTTCCCTGGCAGTATACTATATAACATGGTGGTCCTTCTTCCCTGGCAGTACACTATACAACATGGTGGTCCTTCTTCCCTGGAAGTACACTATACAACATGGTGGTCCTTCTTCCCTGGCAGTATACTATACAACATGGTGGTCCTTCTTCCCTGGCAGTATACTATACAACATGGTGGTCCTTCTCCCCTGGCAGTATACTATACAACATGGTGGTCCTTCTTCCCTGGCAGTATACTATATAACATGGTGGTCCTTCTTCCCTGGCAGTACACTATACAACATGGTGGTCCTTCTTCCCTGGCAGTATACTATACAACATGGTGGTCCTTCTTCCCTGGCAGTATACTATACAACATGGTGGTCCTTCTTCCCTGGCAGTATACTATACAACATGGTGGTCCTTCTTCCCTGGCAGTATACTATACAACATGGTGGTCCTTCTTCCCTGGCGGTATACAACATGGTGGTCCTTCTCCCCTGGCGGTATACTATACAACATGGTGGTCCTTCTTCCCTGGCAGTATACTATACAACATGGTGGTCCTTCTTCCCTGGCGGTATACTATACAACATGGTGGTCCTTCTTCCCTGGAGGTATACTATACAACATGGTGGTCCTTCTCCCCTGGCAGTATACTATACAACATGGTGGTCCTTCTCCCCTGGCAGTATACTATACAACATGGTGGTCCTTCTTCCCTGGCAGTATACTATATAACATGGTGGTCCTTCTTCCCTGGCAGTATACTATACAACATGGTGGTCCTTCTTCCCTGGCAGTATACTATACAACATGGTGGTCCTTCTCCCCTGGCAGTATACTATACAACATGGTGGTCCTTCTCCCCTGGCAGTATACTATACAACATGGTGGTCCTTCTTCCCTGGCAGTATACTATACAACATGGTGGTCCTTCTTCCCTGGCGGTATACAACATGGTGGTCCTTCTTCCCTGGCGGTATACTATACAACATGGTGGTCCTTCTTCCCTGGCAGTATACTATACAACATGGTGGTCCTTCTTCCCTGGCGGTATACTATACAACATGGTGGTCCTTCTTCCCTGGAGGTATACTATACAACATGGTGGTCCTTCTCCCCTGGCAGTATACTATACAACATGGTGGTCCTTCTCCCCTGGCAGTATACTATACAACATGGTGGTCCTTCTTCCCTGGCAGTATACTATACAACATGGTGGTCCTTCTCCCCTGGCAGTATACTATACAACATGGTGGTCCTTCTTCCCTGGCAGTATACTATATAACATGGTGGTCCTTCTTCCCTGGCAGTATACTATACAACATGGTGGTCCTTCTTCCCTGGCAGTATACTATACAACATGGTGGTCCTTCTTCGCCATTTGCCTGCCTGGTGTTGTGCCGGAGGGACTGGTGGGTGGGGAGGAGCCTTCTGCTTTACTATCTTGTTTCCCCTCAATAAGACTGGACACTCAAGATAACAGGTTCACTCCAACAGACAACCTCATCATGGATCATTAGGTCTTTTGTTATCTATCCTGCCCATTTACCATCTACCTCTACCTCCCGTCCCCAGGCACATTCGACCTTTACTTTTCGTTCCCATGCACCGTCTACCTCAACCCCCGTCCCCAGGCACCGTCTACCTCCACCTCCCGTCCTCAGGCACCATCTACCTCCACCTCCCGTCCTCAGGCACCGCCTACCTCACCCTACCGGCTCTAGGCATCACCCAGGCAGTACAGAAAGTCCAGGTACCCAGCAGCACACATGAGCCAAGCATCTTCACAGAACACCGCAGAGTGCGGCGCGGCGGGAGGGCCGCCTGTGGTGCTGGTGGCAAGCGGCCAAGTTAGGAAGGGGGAAGGGGGAGGCAACTCTACCTCCCCCCCACCCCCATCCCTTAACCTGCAGGAGGGGGTTGGGTGGACGGGGCCGGGAGAGGGGTGGGGTGAGAGGGAGACAGGAGAAGGGTTCCAGCGAGGATGGAATCTGGAAGATGATGACATGACGAGGTCGAGTACTTGACGTGGCCGAGTTGGGACACTTGACTGGTACCGCTGGTGAGGGGCGTGTGGTCCCAGCCTCACAGCACAACCCTGGGTGCTGCCTCAACCCACTGGTCTCACCTCAGGATCAGTAACACTAAAACAGAAACAATATCTCAACACATCAGAGTAGTTCAAGATCTCCAATTAAACGGGAGAATAAAGTCATCACCTCACACGCATGACAGTACGACCAGCGAGCACAACGGGACGACCCTCGCGTATGATGGCGTCCCGTGACCTGCGTCTATATAAGGGTGGTGCAGGGGTCGTCGTATCGTCGTGTTCAAGAAGGTCAGGCAAGCCAGAGCCAACGCTACGTTACGAGTCAGTTGATAAACCTCTTTGGCTGGAGTACAAGGCACCAGGCTGCTGCAGGCAGGGTACGTCTGGAAGCCTCGGGTATCTTCTTCTTGGGCGACTCGCCGCCGCTGTGTCGGCCAGTGATTTCCTCTGGCGCAATACTGGCGACGCTACTCAGTGTTCCAGGGAAACGAAAGTATTCTAGTAACGTGTTCAGTGTGGTGACGAAATATGCCCACTCTACGGTGTGGTAATGTCCCTCTTTCTCTATCTCTCTCTCCCCCTCCTGACGTCACCCTGTACAGCAGCTGCCCCTCCCTGACCTTGACAGTGAGGAGCGGTGACCTCACCTGCCCCTTGTTATTACGTCACTCCCAAGGCCAACACTCGCTCCGTCTTATATGCGTCAGCACACTACCTCTTCTTCATTACTTAAAACCATATTCTGCTTTTTTTTTTTTCAAAAATTCATCCACTACTGTCTCAACTCTTAGAAACTATGCATCTGTCTGCTGACATTAACAAATCGCATATCATATACACACCTTCAAGGTGAGTACTTTTCAATCTAACATGATACAGCTGGGAGTCAACCTCTGTATCGGGTATATACAACCGCTCTGTAACCTACAGACAATATGGAAAGATGTTAACATTTTGCTGATGTCGTCATGTCACACTCAAGGTGTGGCCCAGTCACCACTGGTCGTCTCTGTATACCTCGTGACTGAGCCCCAGCCCTGGACAGAATCCATTATTTATAGATAAAACAAAGACTCACTCATCAGTAGGGACTTCCCAACTCCGGCCAGGATTCGTTGCCCGGCGCACACATTCCTCCCTAGCCAACGAGACATTCTTCAGTGTATATTGGATCCCGGCAGCTGACAGCTGGTTGTGGCCAGGAACTCGGACCCACCAGACGACACGGGTCAACATCTCAGGACCACCTCCACCATCACTCCACGACGAGCAAGTATTGAGGTGGACGCTACTGTACAATGCCATCCAGATAAGAGCAACTTCACTCAACCTTGACCCTGTCAGAGATGTCCCTGTCACAGCTGTCAGTCACAGGTGTCCCTCCCTGACAGACCTGCTCTCCTCACACCTGCATCGCGCTACGTTCAACCTCTGTAAAATTCTAGAATATATTTCTAACTCTGTCGGAATGTGTCTGTGACCATATTTGTGCGATGACTGTCATTCTCCGTCAAACCCTAAAGGAAATTATCACAACCAGGAACATCAACCAATACAATTTCAATGTTTATCTCACCCTACATCAAGAGTATGACTTGAGGTTGGTTGGTTCACGACAACAGTACGGAGTGCCACCTTACCAGCCGAGGTCCTCAAGTGTCACTAGCAACCCTGCATCTGTAGAGTCACTAATTAAGATGCAGCTTTCCAAACAGGAAATGTTGCTTTCTACAATTATCATTAGCCGAGTCGTGAGATACAATTAGAGAGTAAAACATCATGACACGCAAGCCTGTTTCTCACTTGCAACTCATAAGTAATCAATGCACGGAGTAAGCTGTAAACACAGACTAGAAATTCCTGTGAATAATAAAAAGAAAAAAAAATGACAACAGAGGGACACTCACAGGCGCACATGACAACCTTGACAGTCGAGGTGCATCATGACACCTCCAGGTGACGGTGTCTTCACGGTCCACACAAGGCCTCCATCATCACCCGACCTCGGGGACAGTCCTAGAAAACACTCCGCCAGGCCCCCCACGTCCTTTGTGGGCCGGGATCGATCGCCACAAGGAAGTCAACACAACCCATCTCGCTACATCGATCCCGCAACCCGCCACTCTCCCCTGATGAAGGCCTTGCGGTAAGGAGTGACGTGCTCTTCATTAGTGTAGCCCACCAGCCCCAGCGGGCACCAAGACCCTACACTGTACACCAAGGAGACGCTCACTGGCTCTTCCCTGGCATATAATTATATGGGTCAATACTGACGACATTACTACACGGACAATAACAAGTCTCACCATCTGAACAATTTCCACTGGAGTTCTCGTATACTCAAATGTTCCGCTGAGCGAGGAAAGGTTCCAAGGTTCCGGGTGGCAGTGTTGGACCAACGTATTAATGGGAGGATCCGTCTGCAGTGTTTGCCACGGTGTAACCTAGCGGTAGAAATGGCCCTCAACATAGCATTTTACAACAAGTCAGATGAAGATCAGGACCATAAATCATGAGAAGACATTAGGGAGCAACCAAGCCCGAGCGATCATTAACTTCAGATAACGCTCCCTCGTGACTGAGGACGAGAAACTATGAAAACATTGGAGGGGAGGAAAAAAAAGCCCTCCCGTGGCCTTAATCTCATTAAAGTTTTATAAAGTTGGTGATAATAATGAAAGGTCGCACTGAGGACGAAACATTCTCTCATCAGTAAACATGTAAAATGAATATTTACAAGAGTAATGACACGCTCGAGATGAAAGCAAACCAGATATGCTTTTTAATTAATACACCATCATTAATTAATTAAGACACCAACACCAAGTTTTACGACGACAGATGAAGTTTTAGTAGAATAACTTCGCACTTTTTACAGGAGGCAAATACACGGATCATCTTCCTTACTACAACAACCAAAAGCATGAAATATATTTGATAGTCGCACTACATTATCCCAAAAGTTAGAGAGAGAGAGAGAGAGAGAGAGAGAGAGAGAGAGAGAGAGAGAGAGAGAGAGAGAGAGGGGGGGGGGGGAGAGGGAGAGAGAGAGAGAGAGAGAGAGAGAGAGAGAGAGAGAGAGAGAGAGAGAGAGAGAGAGAGAGAGAGAGACTACCCAATTATCTCGTGCGTGTCGTAGAAGACGGCTCAAACGGGCGGTAGTGAGGAACTGGAAATCTTCCCCTCCTGTACTACTTTTCCAGACATAGAAGAGAGAGCTAAATGAGTCTCTCTTATCCTCTAAGGCTCCGTCATCTGTGCCGGACGCTACCTAGCCCACGAGGGAAATAGCAAACATGTATGACTTATATATATATATATATATATATATATATATATATATATATATATATATATATAACACTGTCAGGCAAAACTATATCCACATGAGTTAACACCAAATCGAATCCAGCAAAATAAAGCGTGATCGTTATCACGCTCAGTGTGACGCCAAAATATACAGCCAATTTTGCGGGAAATGGTTGGGCTGACGTTCTTATTGTGTCCAACCATCGATTGGTGGCGCTGGGCCAGCACCAGCCTTCCCTACTCTCCTGGCTATGGAAGCAGGACGGGCAGGAGAGAGAGAGAGAGAGAGAGAGAGAGAGAGAGAGAGAGAGAGAGAGAGAGAGAGAGAGAGAGAGAGGAAGCATTAAACGTGGAAAAGACGAAGAAATTGAGATGGAAGGAAGATCAACTTTACATGAAGGCACTACACGTACAGTAGACTTGTGTACCCGCCGCAGCTGAGGAGAATACGGAAAAAAATTTAATTATTACATATATCTTGCCGAAGAAAATTAACACGGCAAAGACCGGAGTAAAAAAAAAAATAAAGAAGCTGAAATTCACTGCAGGAATCGTAAGTAATCTCTTACAGAACCGGAAGTACCTTATCGGTTATCCTTTCCCCTTTCCTTTGCTGCTCAAGAACAGCAAAAGAAAACGCAAGAGAATCCAAACCTCCCATGACACTGTGACCCCCACCACCACCACCACCACACGAGGCGGTGGATGGATCCCAAGGGAGATGTATGGGACATCCTGGGGAAACACGGGCTACAGCCAGCAAGGGCAATCGTAATGGTCAACATAGCACATCACATGGTGGTCAATACACCACATGTTGGTCAATACAGTACTACATCATATGGTGGTCAATACATCACATGTTGGTCAATACATCACAATGGGGTCGATCCATTACATGGTGGTCAATACGTCACATAGTGGTGAATACGTCACATGGATGTCAATACATTGCATGGGGGTCAATATATCACAAGGTGGTCAATACATTACACGGTGGTCAATACAATACACCTACATGGTGATCAATACAGTACTACATTATACGGTGATCAATACAGTACTACATCAAATGATGATCAATACCGTGCCACATCATATGGTGACCAATACCGTACATCATATGGTGGTCAATACCGTACTACATCACATGGTGGTCAATACATCATCATCCATCTCTTAATACTGAGACCTACGCAAGTCGTAGCCAGATGAAAGTCGTCTAGCGTCCCTTCCTTCACTCACCACCTGCCACCGTTCATCTTCCCTGATTCTCCCTGCCTCGTACCTGAGCCTCCCTCTCTACTCACGATTTTTTATCCCTATCGACCTATTCTACAGTTCCCCCATTCTCCGTTATCTTTTATCTACGTTTCCCCCATTCTCCGTTATCTTTTCTAGGGCCCTTATCAACTCCCACCTCACTCATCTCCCCTGGAAATCTACCCTTCGTTCAGGGTGGCGTCCTCCCCTCGGGAGGGAAATTTGTGATGGTGAGAATTTTCCAGAGTTAAGCTTCTGAACCTAACCTAACCTAACCTAACCTAACCTAACCTAACCTAACCTAACCTAACCTAACCTAACCTAACAACCTAACCTAACCTAACAACCTAACCTAACCCAAACTAACAATGTCCACAACCCACGCTCGCCAGCACACAACACCACGCACTCAAACTCTATAATAGACGCAGATTCAAAGAAAGATGTGACATGGAATTCTAGTGTATTATTCATTTAATTAGAAAAAAAAAGGGGGAAGTGGAGGAGTGGTGGGGGTTATGTATATAATTTCCTCCTAAAGAGTTTGGTCAGTCCTCAGCCTTCACTATGTGAATCTGACGGTAAGAATGACGTCATGAAATTTCCATGAGACTCCAGAATCTTCAGAAGTTCCTGGAATCTTTACGAAACACTGGAAACTCCTCAGAAAGCCTTAGGTATCACCATGAGCTTCCTCGTGTTCCATAAGGCGCAGGAAATTCCACCAACCCCCTAAGGCAGGAAAATCCTGGCATCTCGTAAAGAAGTTCAGGAAGCTCCCTCAGGCCACAAACGTGCACCAAAATTCTGGAATCTCTAACAGGTCAAGGAATCTTGAAGAAAAAAAAAAGGTTAAAATAGTAATCAAAATAAGTCCTGATAATTCCAAGACTCTTAAATTTCACGGTTCCAAAAAAATCTCCAAAAGTTCCACATGGAAAAAGCTCAGCCAAGCATTGCGAGTTATAGAGTCTCTCCTCAACCCTATTGTTCGATGAGGCCTTAAACTCTTGGGAGGCCTCAAGTTCTGAAGTCCTGGAATCTCTATGGTTCTCTGAGGTATTCACAGAAGCACAAAGATCTAAAGAAACCCTTAAACTTTAAGGAAGCCAAAAGGATCAAGAAGGCCCTTTGAAATGCCCCGAGGTCCTTGAAACCCCTAAAACCTTTCAAGAGCCCTTAAAATTCCAAGAGCTCGGCGCTAACAATCCTCAGTAAGCTCAAGGCCCCAAAGCTATAGGGAGACTCTAGACCCTCAGTAAGGGCCTGGAAGTCCTATATGTGTCGGGAGATAAAACGCGTTGGAAGGGGCGCAACGACCTTCAGCCAGGGAGGGGGTGGACTTGCAGGCAGACTGTTCATTCCTGCAAGTATCTCTGTCTACGACAAGAATACAGTAAACAAAGATGGAGGCATTTCCTAAACCCTTCCAGTGGCTTCATGTTTTATGCACCTCAATTACACACAACTGACTTTTCCTCATCTAGTTTCCATGCGATGATGTTCAAGTCATCCTAATATATCATCCCAGTATTCCTGGTGTTCTAACTCATCATACAAGGTTTAAACACTATCTTACTGGTCCTCCTTTTCCAAAGTGTCGAAAATTCTCCACAAATACCAAAATCTCCATCTCTATCATATACATAATATATATATATATATATATATATATATATATATATATATATATATATATATATATATATATATATATTCTTTTTAATGAACTAGATAACATGCTACAAATATGTGAGTGTATTTTCTGTTTCAACCTTGTTATCAGTTATCAGTTCTGGTCACTACACAGATGTGTAAACATTTTCATCCAGGCTACTTTGTTCTCGTGAAGTGAACTCATCCACCGACGTGTGATGACGACCACACACGCGAGGAAAAAAAAAAAAAAAGAATCGAATCTTAAAACATGACACATGAACACCCACGGTGTCAATCGCTGCCCAAGCTGTTATCTAACACAAGTCATCCAATATGTGTGTGTGTGTGTGTGTGTGTGTGTGTGTGTGTGTGTGTGTGTGTGTGTGCCGTGGCGAGGGGTCGAACTGTCCATCCGTCCCTGTGCAGAGAACAAGATTGTACCAAGTACCCTCATGATGAGTGTCTGGTCGATGACGAGAAGGATGCCTTGTACTTGTTAGTATCAGCCCCGGGGTACGCGGTTCGAACCCCGCCTTCAGACGTGCTGGAAATATTGATGGTAGTTTCTTTCATTGGAAGAAAAATAAAGACGGCCATCTCCAACCCCGTACCCACGCGGACTCTCTCGCCAGAGATCACAAATCACACGAGCCGGCGCCTCTGACGAGTGCTGGAGGGAGGGTCGGGTTCCAGGACCCAGACTCCCCCTCGCTCTTAACATACGTCGCTAAAAAGGTAAACTTTCTGGTGAAAAACAGCCACTGTCCTCCGTACTGTGACTAATTGGAAGTTACGCCCGTCATTACACTGATAAAGAACATAATTGGGGGAAATCCCCGTTATGATTCTGGAAATAAAAACTCTCCGTTTATCCAGACTGAATCATCTATGTATCCTTACACCGTCCGCCCAAAACACAAGTGTCCCCCCCCCAAAAAAAAAAATGAACCGAGTTTTTCCATTGTATAAAATCTCTTATGTATCACACAACACCTTAACTTTCACACATGAAAGCTGTATATAATCTCCAGCACTCGATGACCAGCGTTACAGCTCTCGATGATTCTGCTATACTCGAACGGCATATCATCGACTGTGGCAAGATATATCCTTAACTCCAAAAGGCTACAGAGTTTCCACACAGCTAAGAATGTGGTGAGAAAATGTGTTCTGTATATACAATAAAAAAAATAAAACGTTAAAAGTGTAAGATGTACACGTGTAGAGCTGGAAGTGCCAATATATATATATATATATATATATATATATATATATATATATATATATATATATATATATATATATATAAGGATGATACTGTTATACAGCATCATACATGACTTTTGAAAGCTTATGAAATCTGGTTGTATACACATGCTTTGTTCAAACATCATAAGGCACGTCAAATGTTATTTTTACACAGGTTTCAAAGATAGTATTCTCACAGACTTCCCTCTTACATGGGAAGTTCAGTTTATAAAACACTGCACACAACCAATTTTCTTTGCATATCCAAAGGCACGTAAGGATGATCTTCCCATAACTGTATCACGCCAATGCTTCTTTACGGTCTTTTTAACACATCTATCTTTACATCATCTTACTTTACCAAAATGTATTCAGTATATGTTTCTATCTAATACATACATAATGTTTCTGTCTTATACACACACACTGCACATGAACACAGGAGCAAAAGAATAAAACGAGCAGACGAAGTAATGTGTGTGTGTGTGTGTGTGTGTGTGTGTGTGTGTGTGTGTGCGCGTGTGTGTGGGGGGGGGTCTTGCTTTCTTCTGCGGCTGACCAGACGCTTGAGTTACATCATCATTTTACGACCCAAGTATATATATATATATATATATATATATATATATATATATATATATATATATATATATATATATATATATATATATATATATATATTGCCGGAGTTCGCCTGCAAGTGGTTAGGCTGCGAGTGAAGTCATCTAAGGCGAGTTTGTGTCAAGCGTCAGTGGACGTCAGGGGTAGTCTCGTACAGGAACTTCTCATTCCAGTGCAGTCCATCATTCCAGTGCAGCCCATCATTCCAGTGCAGCCCATCATTCCAGTGCAGTCCATAATTCGTCTAATGAAGGTTAGTGCTAAGCCTTGAAGCTCCAGGACCTCCGTAAAATGGGTCCAGGATTTCTATACTCAAAACTGAGTATGTATTTAATAAGATTTAGACACGTTAATATGTATATACACTTGGCCAAGCGAGTACAAAAGGCGCATCTCCATGGTACCTGCTGCTCAGCTGCGCTCAAACCAGAATGATAAGCAGAAACGTTGCTGAGGTCTCGCTGGAGACAACAGTAAAATAGCTGGAATTTTTGATAGGCTTGGCAAAGCCTGGTGTCCTATCGCGAATGAGATTTGTGCCTTGACATTTATAATAACATTTATAATTCATAGAGTTGCCTGTCTCTATACGCTGGGTACAGATAAAGAGAGTTACGTTTACCGTAGATACCTGATTACGATATATACTCTGAAATAATCGTACAAAATCTAAGCATTCTTTTTATTTATTCATAATTACACGTTGAAGCAGGACCTACGCATGTTTGCTGTGAGAGGAGACCAGGCCACTATAGTGAGAAATATCTTGTATATCTACTATAAAAATTATATGATTATTACCATAATACGTTTCCTCTTAAGTACCACAATCCTGGGGGCCTGTGTCAACCAGGCAGTGCGGGAACAGACCACGGTCACAGATGATATATCACACCGCTCTACGTCATTCACTCTCCGTCGCTAGCATCAGCCTAGCTTCGCTCTGTGTGTGTGTCACTCCAGGTTTACGTATGGCGCGTTTTGCTCCTCCTCGTGTCAACCGCAACCCTGAATTACCCACATTATTCTACGTCAGCGAGACAGTAATTAGAATGCAAGATACGTTACCTTGATGGTGTTTTAATCTCTCTCTCTCTCTCTCTCTCTCTCTCTCTCTCTCTCTCTCTCTCTCTCTCTCTCTCTCTGACGGCTGCGGAGCGATCCAGCACTTCAGTGGCCGTCAAGTCTCACTCTTGTGTCCCAGGCAGGTGTTTTTCTTACTGCCTCACCCCCACACCACGTGATCTCACACATAACAAACACGACGACGCGTTAACTCACGCCACTCGTCCTTCGTTACTGTCCCTGACTCGTGGCACTGTACCGTGGTAAGTACTGGAGCGGTGTCGGTACGGTGACGCTGTGTAACGAAAACAATAACAAATTAAGTACGAACGGAGGAAGACTCGACGAGATTCAAATGTTTATAGGTCAAAGGTCAAGGTCACTGGGCTTGTCTACGTGTTCATCGCAAGGCCCCAGTAGTGTGTGTTGTTGTGTGCAATCCTTTCTTCGTTGTTTCTTGTTTATCAATAATCTTGTTATTATTCTCAACGATAAGGACGTTCCACCATCACTAGAATACATCAACAGCAAGTCTCTCTCTCAACAGAGTTTCAGGTGATATATAAATACACTTGGCATTATCTCAATTTGATTCTAACGACGGTGTGGCCCTTGGGTAAGATGGTACGACCCTTGAGCACGATGGTACGGCCCTTGAGCACGATGGTACGGTCCTTGAGCACGATGGTACGGCCCTTGAGCACGATGGTACGGCCCTTGAGCACGATGGTACGGCCCTTGAGCACGATGGTACGGTCCTTGAGCACGATGGTACGGCCCTTGAGCACGATGGTACGGTCCTTGAGCACGATGGTACGGTCCTTGAGCACGATGGTACGGTCCTTGACCACGATGGTACGGCCCTTGGGCACGATAGTACGGCCTTTGAGCACGATGGTACGACCCTTGAGCACGATGGTACGACCCTTGAGCACGATGGTACGGCCCTTGAGCACGATGGTACGACCCTTGAGCATGATGGTACGGCCCTTGAGCACGATGGTACGACCCTTGGGTAAGATGGTACGGCCCTTGAGCACGATGGTATGACCCTTGAGCACGACGGTACGGCCCTTGAGCACGATGGTACGGCCCTTGAGCACGATGGTACGACCCTTGAGCATGATGGTACGGCCCTTGAGCACGATGGTACGGCCCTTGAGCACGATGGTACGACCCTTGAGCACGATGGTACGACCCTTGAGCACGATGGTACGGCCCTTGAGCACGATGGTACGACCCTTGAGCACGATGGTACGGCCCTTGAGCACGATGGTACGGCCCTTGAGCACGATGGTACGACCCTTGAGCATGATGGTACGGCCCTTGAGCACGATGGTACGACCCTTGAGCACGATGGTACGGCCCTTGAGCACGATGGTACGGCCCTTGGGCACGATGGTACGACCCTTAAGCACGATGGTACGGCCCTTGAGCACGATGGTACGACCCTTGAGCACGATGGTACGACCCTTGAGCACGATGGTACGGCCCTTGAGCACGATGGTACGGCCCTTGAGCACGATGGTGCGGCCCTTGAGCACGAAGGTACGGCCCTTGAGCACGATGGTACGACCCTTGAGCACGATGGTACGGCCCTTGAGCACGATGGTGCGGCCCTTGAGCACGATGGTACGGCCCTTGAGCACGACAGTACGACCCTTGAGCACGAAGGTACGACCAAAAGCACGGCGGTACGGTCCTTGAGCACGACGGTATGACCCTTGAGCACGACGGTACGACCCTTGAGCACGATGGTACGGCCCTTGAGCACGACGGTACGGCCCTTGAGCACGATGGTGCGGCCGTTGAACATGACGGCACGACCCTTGAGCACAAAGTTACGATCCTTAAGCACGGCATCACGACATCTGAACATGACGGAACAACCTTAAGGTATGACGACCCGGCCTTTGAACTGATCGTCACTGGTCAGGTCAAAAACCAGACGATCAAGCCTAAAAGCTTAACCATCGTGCCCAAGGACCGTACCCTCATGCTCAGTGGAATAACACGGAACACAAGATGGAGAAGAAAGTAAATATAAAAACTAATGACTGAAAAATCAAGTAATTGAGGAAAGACACAAGCAAGCAAATCCAGGTCAGTTAAGGTACGAGAGAGAACCCTCCAAACATGACCCACATGCAACGTACATTACTGATGATGAAGTGTTAGGTTTCTACTGAGGATACTGCGCTGTAACCCTCACTGGTCTCTAATGTCTTGAAACCTGATACTCTGGTAAAACTGGGTTTCTAAAGGCACCACACATGACGCTGATCTCTTAAAGTAACATCTGCCTCTACTGCTGGTACGAGGCACATCTTTGTACATCCGGTCTCTACCGTACAAGAGGTCTCGAAAGTAAGGCTGGTCTTTAGCATGGATCATCAGCAAAACTGGTCTCTACAGTCAAACTGGTCTCTCCAACATGATTGGTCTCTACAGTCAGACTGGTCTTTCACTGTACCACTTGTGCATTACGTAAGAATCGTTTCTAATGTGAAAGTTACGTGTAACGTAACGTAACGCTGGCATCTAATGTAACATTGTTTGCCCGTAACGGTCTCCCTCAGAATGTTTTGTCACCGGCCTGAGAACTCTCATCAGAGACCCAACAACAGTGCTGGTCGCTCTCTCCCTCCTCGCTCCCTCCCTCCAAGGTTTTCTCCCACACATTTTCTCATCAGTGACCAGTGACGTGACGAGTCCATAACGTAACGCCAGCCCAGTACATCCTGCCCTCTTCCCTCACCACTCAACCGATGACTCCTCTCCTTCCTTCCTCAAATATACTTCAACAGATGTTATCTCATATATTTATATATATATATATATATATATATATATATATATATATATATATATATATATATATATATTGCTGCACGTTGGCATAGCACAGGTTTTCAACATAATTTTCCACATTCAGTCATTTCCGGACGAAGATGTCCATTTGGCAACCCACCATCCGCGGGAAATACTTTAGTTATTATGAGTAATATATATATATATATATATATATATATATATATATATATATATATATATATATATATATATATATATTACCCACAACTATTTGATTGCATCGTGGAAAAACGGACGCGTGCTTCCAGTGCTCAATAAGACAAGTAGATGAGAGTGAGATCGGTGGAGGGATCAACTTGTATCGACATACTAATAAGTTTTCACACATGGCCTTCATGACGACAGACTGGCCTAGATAGTGAGAGACTGAACCCAGGTAGCGACAGACCGGCCTAGGCAGTGGAAGCCTGGACCGGGGAGCGACAGACTGGTCAGTAAAACACAGTGAAAAAGGACCTTATCTTCACACAACTGTATGGATAATACCGAGATGCCATATATGATACCCCTATCGGAAAAGGCGATCATGTTAAGCAAGAAACTGATTATCTGACAAAGAAGAACGTCAGGAGAGCAGCGATGAAACATGACTCAAAGAGGAGATAAGATCGTGGAAACATTACACACTCAATCATTTCTCTGGTAACATAAACTGGAGCAATGAAGATCACGGCTGAGAAGCAGGGCATCGTGGTGGAAATTCACACTGAAGGAGGAGGAACATGGGTAACGCTCAGCCTTAAATACGTAAGGTTAAAAAAAGGAGATCTGGTTCCATACAAGATGTTAAAAAGCAAAGGAGTTAAACGATGTGCTGTGATCCAGGCGCAACCCAGCCCCCAAGTATTTGGAAGGTATAAAAGACGTGATAAGAGTATCATGACAGAAGGCAGCAAGAGACGATCCAGAACCATTCCACACATTCACTGGGAATAGATTGTCAGCTAAGGAGCAGCTGATAAGGCTGAGCGATTCAGCGGAAACAGCTGTAAAAGATGGTGTAAAGATACACAAAGAACTGAATGATAAGTTCGAATGTGTCTTCACGCAGCCCCAACACCAGTGGGATGGAAAGGGATGAAAGTATTGCAAAACATTAAAATATCTACGGAAAAAACATAAACAGAATAGTAACGGGCTTTCTCTCATAAAGAGCTCTTGGTCCTAATGCAATTTCTCCAAATGCGCTGAAGATGTGTTCAGACACGCTCGACAAACACTTAAAATGTTGTTCAAGGTGTCGCTGGAGAGAGGTGAAGTGCCAAGAGAATGGATAGGAGCAAACGTCATACTTATCTTTAGGAAAGGAGACCTGGAAGATGTGCTGCATTACAGGTCGGTCTCCCTGTGGAACGTACTTTGTAAAGTATTGTTAAAGATGCTAGAAATGCAAAAAGATGACTACATTGAAAGGAAAAACTACCTGAGAGAACGTGTTTTCAAGGGAAGACCATGAGTAACGAACCTCTTAGATTTCTACGAGAGAGCGAGCTACGTTCTATACGAGAAAGAAAGCTGGGTAGAGCGGCTGTAACTGTAGTGCCAGAGAGCATCTGACACCGACCCATGTAATGAAGATGCTGGATCTTCTGGCAGGAATGAGGGAGGAGACTATTATGATGGACAAAAGTTCTTCGTGGAAGAAAACGAAGGACAAACGTTAGGTGAGCCTTATCGAAATGTGTTGTCATTAGCGACAAACCGCTGGGGGACCATTGCTCAATCTGTCTGCTGATGATGCCTATTTCATGAAAAAAGTGAAAAGCGAAAAGAACTTGTTCAACCTACATGAAGACCAAGACAATCTCCAGAGTTGATCTGGTCACAACTCCCTCTCCGTACAGATCATACAAGTCATCACAGGCCCAGATGATACTGCAGAGGACAGCCTACCACCCAACTACCCTCAGCTGACCATCCTCCCCAAGTGACCCCATCTGACCCGCCCTATGATAAGTAAGTCCACGACGAGGTAACCCCAGCTCACCTTGGCCACCTCGCCTACTGAGGACGACCCCCGTAACAACAAGCCCTGCACGATGTAATCGCTCCCACGGTGTTGTAATAACTACCACACTACAAACATGAGTTTCGGACGCTGCTGCAATGAGACACTCCTGCTAATACTACAACGACAGTCGTTAAGACGACCAACAAGAACATTCGTAGATGATACTGAAAAAAAAAAAAGGTAAGCGGGATGTTGCAACAGGTAGTACTACACTACCAGGGGCCGAGGGAACCACACCAGGTGAAAGGAACGTTGACCATGGCAGTTCCCACCACCCGGGCTGGGTTTTTTTTATGTCGGGTTAGAAACCTGGACACCCGTGCCGTAGTGGCCCACGCCGCGCGCGCCGCCGCCGGGCAGATGAGTTAAGAAGAGGCGGGAGGGGGGATGGCTCCTGGACGCCTCACAACACGTGACTCTGAACGAACGAGCAGTCAGAACCAAAATCTTCTGATTGGTTCCCCCACGCTACACGACACTCTTAGTTCCACATCAACTGACGCTACCTGAACCCACTCAGTTCCACACCCACTGTAAACACGCACAACGTCATGGTGACGTAGTTTCCTCAGTAAACACCACCACAATGTGGTTCTCCTTAAGACGTCTGGCGAAAGGTCTTCCCTTGCTCCCTAGATCAGTGTTGCCAATCACCGCTGGTACTGTAACACGATCATCTAAGTCATCTGGAGGGGAGGGATGAGGACGACCCCAGGAATACTGACGGAGGCAGGAGAGGTCACATGGTCCCCAGTTCAGTTCCCCAGGTTCAACCTCCATCACCACCTCCTGGACCGGAAAGGCAGACGAACACAGACAAAGGCCCCGGAAGTCTGAGAGAAACGCTGCTGACGTTGAGAAAAAGCTGATGAGTTCAGAAAATGCCAGAGAAGGTAGAAGGTCAAAGTCAGAAAAAGGCACGAACGTCAGAGGTGAAAAAAAAAATGGGTCGCACTAAAAAGTGACGAAAATATATACATTACGAAAAGTTGGAATAAAAAGGTCAGAGATGTGGTCACCAGACGTGTTTAGCAACTGACCTTATCCATAACAGGGCGAGTGTTCTAATCTGTTGTTTACATGTGCTTGGTACGGGACCATGGTGACCCATCCATGTGTGTGTGTGTGTGTGTGTGTGTGTGTGTCAACTTTACGATGATATCATCACCTGATCACTCGCATCATTGCTTAATGAAACTGTCAACAAGTCTGACTGTAATCAGTGGATTAATGCGTCAGCCTCGTTATCAGCGAACACCATCTGTATCATCCATACTATCACCCAATGAGTCAGTCATGACGCTCACCCCCCACCTGACCTGACGGGTGAGTCCACCCACATCCACCCACCACACCGACTCCTCTACACGTAATCCACATCACACACATACACACACACACACACACACACACACATACACACGAGCGCGCCAGACTAATATTTACGACATAAACATCCCGGCGCGCCCTCCTTACACCAGCTCCGACTTACAACACAGACACACACGCATGAAATGCTTGAGGTCCACACGTCCTACATACTGGTGTACAGAGTGAGGAAAATCACGACCATCTTTACATACTGTCATGTTTTCTGTCCCCAGTCCCAGCGGTGTGAGACACGTGACCGTCAAACACCGGAACAAGGGACACAAAGATGTGGATTCCGTACCACTGAGCCGGACACCCGGGGATCATACCTACTTCGTTAGAAAACCTCTGCCTCACAGCCACTCTCCTACGCAAGTGGCCTTCGATGCCACTTTCTTCGGCAAGTCAGCTCGTATTCAGTAGTCTGTGAGCGGGCTAATCACACTATAATGGAACACTGATGCTTAATCAAATATATTTCCTCCTTATTGAGAAAATACCTTTTTTTGCTTTCTCTAAAATTCCGCGAAATAATTTGTAGTTCCAGATATGTAATCTTACAATTGTCTTGCGTAGTCCGTTAAGCAACTGCTGCTTTCTTATCGGTTGTTCTGTCTGCCGGCACGTGAAGGTGAAAGGTGAGGACACAGGAGAGGCCGCTCGTGAGGAGCCAACACTCGCCCACAGCTCTAGTGCAAGTGCCGTGGAGAGGTCGTGTCCTGGTGGGGCCCCCACAGCCCATTTATCAAAAGTAACTGGAATTCAGACTTACGTCTATGTGGCTTAAGTGGTGTCCACGTTCATTATCTCCGGCGAGCGAATGTGTTCCAGGTCCAGTTGTTTACATGAGTGGTTCGATGGAGTCCACTTGTCTCAACGAGAGGGTCGGTCTGAGTTTTCTTCCTCTTAAATGGATTGAATCTATCTTCCCGAAAAGGGGTGGGCGTGACTTTCACTTGTTCAGAATAATGGGATCGAAGACCACTTGACTGAACAGGCAGGTCTCAAAGCCACTTTCCGAAGTATGTGAACTGGAGGTACACTTTCCTATACGAGTTAGGGACCTAATCGTCTAAGTAAGTGGGCTTGAGGGTTACTTGTCTAGGTGAGAGAATTCAAGGGCATTGGTAGAGGTATTGGACACTAGACCTACTTGTCAGGGTGAGCAGATTCAAAGTTTATGTATCTATGTAAGGAATTCGCGCGCATTTCTTCAAGGAAAGGATTTGCAACCCACTTGTCAAAGCGAAGGGTTTCGATGCCTCTTCTCCAAGTAAGTGATTTCAAGGCTACTTGTATTACTAAGTGGCTTCAGGGTCGGTTTGTTCTGGAAGGTGAGGGAATACCCGGGGTAGCCTTTGGGGGTCTTCTATCCCCACGGTCCGAGCTGGGCCCAGGCTGGCTGGTTGCGTTGTTTGTTGACAAAGCTGCTGGAAGACGCGGCCTACGTCGCCATCGCAGCCTGGCTGACCTGGTACACTTCGTAAGTACTTGTCTATGGCAACGTACTTATCAAGAAAAACAAAAAGTGTAAGACCCACTTGCCGAGAGAAGTGGGTCGGAGAACCCACTGGTGTAAGTGTTGTAATGGCCAACGAGCTGGAGTAAATAGCTGCTAACCCCACCTCTGTGCGAAAGTGGTCTTAATTTCTCCCCTGTCTGGGGATCACAAGTTCTAGAGCTGGGCAACCTAACCTGCTTTCAACTGGACCCAGGCTTACGCACCGGAGTACAAAACTGATGCCTTGAATACACGTCAGGCATCAGTCACAATGGTTGCTGGTGGATGACGGAGGGACGTACAGGTGACGTAAAAGGTCTATCCTCTGAAATGTCACAAGGCTTCGAGTGAAGTAACGTAGTATCGTCCCACACAACACTGCCAGATTCGACATTATGGATGTGAACTTTACAGCAACGGAAATATAAGAGGAAGTGTTTTAATTCCCAGAACACGGCAGTACGATCCTAGGCCACAACGGTACGACACATGACGCACGACGGCATGACCATACTACCCTTGAGTATGAAGGCGTGACCTTTAACCTAGCTTTTAATGGTACACCAACTTACTTAAGAGTCGTCCCATTGCACTTGAGGACCGTACCGTCGCGCTTGGGGCAATAAGGTAACTATACTCTCCTCTAACGAGACAACTTTGATGACATTATAGGAAGAGGAAGCATTGTGTTCTCGATATTCCAGAGGCGGCTGGCTGTACGAAGACACGAGTGCATCACAAGTGCTGTGGTCAGGAGGCGGACGTCAGGTGTGCGAGGCTTCTCACAAGCCCCAGGAAACTCACATCCTTCCGGCCAGCCAGCCACTCACCGTCACCACAACACCCCCGACACCTACTTGCAACGTCTCTCCCTCAGATGTATTATCTTTTTTTTCCCCTTGTTAGTCAACAATAACGTAACGATAAAACTAAGCACCAAAAACTTGAGGGGTGAGGGAGGTGCATGACTTGTGCCTGGACTTTCACCTGGGGTCGGCATGGAGTTACACCTTGATCCTGCTTGGTAACATGACTACTGGCGACTTTTAAATACCTGTACCAACATCGTCTCTCAGGATACGTCCTCCTTCCTCCTACATGAACAATGCATTACTTGTTGTCTCTAAATCGGTTACATCCTGTCTAGACGATGAAACCTCTCCACAGGCCGTGGTAATACATCCCTTCCCCGTGCACTATACGACAGGCGGACATCCTGTCATACGCTTCAGCGTATCCCAGGTCCCTATACGCCTTATCCCATATTTACCGTACCTTGGCGTCAAATGCCTATCATCCCAAGAGGAAAAGACTAATTCAAAGTAGACCTCTTTATTGTTGTGTCGTTTGTACACGATGAAGCGTTACCTCCTGTGAGGCTAAGGCCTACTGAGCCCCGTCCTCGCTCGAAGGCCGCATCGACCCATCCTCATAGCTGAGGCTTCGAGAGAATCTTCCTGACTTCCTACAGGAACCTTCCCTCGGCCGAGCCACACATCAGTCGTATGTCTTAACCTTGTTGAACAGGAAGTATATCATCTCACGTCAACACTACTTCTGCTCGTCCACAGCGTAAACGTCTCGTTGAACTTTATATATTACCTGATAGTGCGCTCCACCCAACTATGCTAACAACATTAGACTTTCATAAGAGACGTGAGGTCAATGCTATCTCACTGAGCGTATTAATTCACTTCCCATGATCGTAGCAACGACCTAAACACCTTACGTCCGTTTCCCAACCGCTGCTGCTGCGTGCTCTACCATCTGTGTGTGTGTGTGAGTGTGTGAAGCGAGGGCTACTGCCCACCACCTACGGGCAGCCGGTTTAACTGGTAACCTCTTACGTAAGATTTAACGCCGGTGCCCACACTGTGTAGCCGTACGACGAGGCCGGGTTGAATGGACGCCAGACAAGCCTATAAATTAACGTGACGAGGTTGAATAGATGACTGGCCAGCCCTTACAACGTTCTGAACGGGTTAAAGAAACCTCTGGTAACCCTTGGCACTAACGTAAACTGATGAGCCAAACGCCAACACAGAAAATAAAGTGACTTTAAAAGGATAAACAAATTTCTGTGGGGGTGTGGTACTGACGAGAACAGAATGAACAAATGCCAAACAAGACATTCAACTGACATAAAACTTGTTAAGTAAATAAATTTCAGGACGACTTATATATATATATATATATATATATATATATATATATATATATATATATATATATATATATATATATATAAAAGAAAGTGGCAAGCCCTTAACGAATTAGGATGGACAAAACAAACTTGAAGGAATCTCAACCAACCAGAAATTTTCCTTGGGGAAAAAGCGAAATGCAGAGCTTCCCGCCACCATGCACAGCGTCAACAGCCGCACAACCATCTTCCAAAACGCCGCGGACGAATTAAAAACCTGCCACGCAGGAGGACCTTCAGCTACCGCGACCGGTTGGTCGAGCACGAAAGCCTCGTCCAGTGGCGTGAAGGAACCTAACCTAACACGGTTAGACCAGACCCCTGGCCCGCCACGAGTCATGGGGGGGTTGGCTGGCTGGTCTGCCGTCTTCACCCAGGACACCACACCACACCAGACCACAGGCGTGCCACACACACTCAGCTTTAACCTCTAGAGCACACGACGGTACGACGCGTCTACGGGTATATTGGTCCAGCCTTTAACCTAACGGTATACAGGATCAGGTCAGAGGTCAGGCCATCATACCCTCGGTGATCGTGCCGTCGTGCTAAGAGTCGTACCGTCGTGCTAAAGAGATTTAAACCCAGCAGAAAATTCAAGGTCGCGCGCCATGCGTCTCCTCAGGTTGGGCTCAATAGATTATCTCTGGGTCGGCGTGGCCGCCTCGCCCTCTTGCAGACACACAACAGTCCTTAACCTTGGCAAGGCACTTGGTAAATAACTATCGCAATTAGGACTTCCTATTCATTTTTTTTATCCTTCGTTCATACTGTATCTCATACAAGAAATGTCACTCGTATAATGGCGCTACGCCGCTCGACGCAAGGGAAAAAAAACAACTTCCCAAGGCTGAGTTCATGAGAGTGTTTCCTGTTGGTAGTTGTTTGTCATGACATAAAAGTAAATACAATGATTTTATTTGTCAGAGCGCGCGTGTGTGTGTGTGTGTGTGTGTGTGTGTGTGTGTGTGTTGTAAGTGGGGACGCAGGAGGGGGGAATAATAATCGTGCAATTCAGGTTAGCTGACGCGAGATGATAGTTGTAGGATCGGCGCCTGACTGACGGCGGCCTTTCTCTCTATATTATCTACAGTGAAATATGGAGTTTAGGCGGATCAAAAAAAAAAAAAAAAAAAAAAAAAAGCTTGTAAAGAGGTTTTGCTCGGTCCTCAAATACAAACCAGCGGAGAAAACATTTTAAAAATAGCAGGGAAAATATACTTCCATGACTTTTTTTCTTTGCCATTACGCTACCAGCACCACGGGCCTGAGGAGAATATACAACCAATAAACAATATATAAACATATAAGAGTTTCATGAGTGTCTAGTGTCGCAATAAATCACGTTGGACTCTCAACACTACTTCCTGAGGGAAGACTGACACGCCCTTTATCACAACAATGTACAAGACGGCCACGACCAGGAGGATCAGTAGGACGAAAGCGAGCACTTCCTAGGGAGGTGCTTCCATCCAACACGGTCGGTCGTCAGACTAGCTCCAGCCTCACACGTCCAGGTGCTGTGTTCCACGAACCTCTCCTCATACAGTCGGTACTGGACATGACACCTGCATATTGTTCCCATCTGCTACCATATTCATTCATCCCTGGTACTATGGAAGAGTTAGCGAAATACGAATCTCCCCGGCTCTGCATATATTCATTACTCATGTTTTCCTTGTCCTCCTAAAACCAAACATGACAAACTCTCTCTCTCTCTCTCTCTCTCTCTCTCTCTCTCTCTCTCTCTCTCTCTCTCTATCTATCTATCTATCTATCTATCTGACCATCCTTTATTCATGACATGGAAACTCGTACGTCATTTTGACAAAAAAAATACAAACCCTTGTCAATTATGAAAATATTCTGACATGTATCCTAGTCCCGAGGGTTATATATCAAGCCTGGGAGGCGTCATGTGTTCTTCAATACACGTGTTAGGAAGGCAGTGCTGTAACACCACATAACTCTCGTGGGTTTTTCTTCAGGTTTACGAACATTCATCATACAGTTTACGTACATAACTTACAAATATTGAGTTACAGTATACCCGGCAAAGTGCGTTAAGTTGTTCAAATACATGAGTTCTTATATGAATCATCTGGGACCTGTTCTTAGTAGAAGTCGTCCAGATGATAATAATACTGGAATCCTTAGACACAATTCATGTGAAGCCCGACGATATGACCCTTGGATGTGATGGCCTGGCCTTTGAACTAACCCTTAACGGTCAGGTCGAAGGTTAGTTAAGCCATTACACCAGTTCCGTATCCTTGTGTTCAAGTATCTTATTGTGATGTGCAACGTACCGTCATGATCGAGGATTGTAGCGTCGTGCTTAAGGATCGTAACGTCGTGATCAACGTGTTAATACCTATACAGTTTAGAACGTGACAATCAATTTCTCGTAACTCTCCAACACAATACTTCTGCCCTGATCAGTTCTGGTCGTCACCTTCTAGTGTGTGACTGACAACGCTTCACACATCCATCTTACTCCTCAGCTGGGTGACAAAAGAACCCTAAAACAGTACGCTGACCATATTAACACGGCCATATGCATACAATGTCAAACAAAAACTGGCATCATACCTTCACCCTCCCGGTAACTGTCAAGTTTACCATCACTGGGCCTAACTCAGCTCATGTAACAACTGAGATCACTAATTAGCATGTATAGAGAACTTCCTCGCCACATGACAAATAAGGCGGAACACTTAGCATATCAAACACCATCCTCTAACCGCATGAACACTAAGGCAACATTCCCTCTTAGTTACCAGTCGCATTAGAGCCAGTCTTACTGTATAGCGGGCTTTGTCAACTCACACTACAGGGAACATGCGCTATCTCAGTCTGCTAATTAATGGAGTGTTTATACTCACCTGGTATATCAGGATGGCAATTAACATAAACCCTTACTAATCATGAGCTTCATTACGACTAGGCCAACACATTGTTTCATCAAGTCAAGCAAATTAGGCAAGCGTTTAAACTAGTAGAAAGCCACTTCCCCCGGCGGCTTCCAGACCTCAAGTACAAGTGGGGATTAGGCAAATTCTACGGTGACTGCGGATGGCCATGGGAGTCCTTGAGGTAACCACTGCCACGCTGCCTCTCCGTCCACATTAACCACGGCCGCCACCGCCTTCTGCAGTCCTCACTACTGTGTCATCCCACAGACCACTTCCTCATCAACAACGCCACCTTGTGCTAGCCCCTACTACCGTGCGTCAGGCCACACACCACCTCATCTACATGTCGTCGTTGCCTACCGCTGCAGTCTCCCCGATGGAATCAGGCCACCATCACACTATCTTTAAAAACACCATCCATCAGCTGTAGATCGCATTCATTGTAGTAATCTATCTCTTACGATCCTCGCAAAATAAATATCAACAAGATAGTTAAGTTTCGTAAGACGGATCCTGCACAAAGTGTAAGGACAGGGGTGACATCATCACTCAGTGCTGTTGATGTGTTGAGGTGTGGGGGAGGCGAGGGCGTGACTGTGGCGCCGACCTGGCGTACCAACCCACACAGGTGCTCCCATCATCACGTTTCACTTACCACCGTCACTTCACTAGCTCTCGCCTGCTTCTCCTCCCAGCGTGAGCGTATCACACAACTTAAGACGCACGCCTCCACGTCAAGCTTTATAATGATGATATTGTCCTTAGATCGTTCCGCGAATCTAACAAGTTCATTCCCAGTAAACAAGAGGTGTTTCAGTATCCTCCTCGCTGCACCAAAGAGGATGATGGACCAGACCTCAGGCGCATGACGTCATGTACTTCAAGCGAATTGGTTAATGACGCGTAGGAAACAAGTTTTCACTGTCATCCAGTATTAGCGCACCAAATCACCGGTTTATCCAACCTGCGCCTTGGAGCAAATCTGTCGTATGCCACCACATGGCAACTCCATCGTCACGACGCGTCATACTTCAGTGATGCGTCATACTGCTGCTCACATGTCGTACAAACTACTGTTGTCCATAAGTAGACTTCTGGGTAGAATATGTGCTATTTCTTCATCAGAGCACCCATAGAGCAAGGTACTACCTGTTACCGTCAATTTTGCGAAATAGTGATAGCTACGAGTGAAAACCTCGCTAGGAATTCTTTTATCCAGTCCAGCTGTCGGTTGAAGAATCAAATATTAAGACTACACACTGGAGGATCTCCAGACCTCAGGAGTGACGAACAAAATCTTAGTTAAATCAAATAGTAAAATTAATATAAAAAGAAAAGGAAACGTGGTGAGTGAAACGTAAGTCACGGACGTGAGCCCTGTATGTTTACTAGGCTTCCCCCCAAGTGTGCGTTGCTATGCCTTGCGCTGGAGGAGGCTTTGCGGCTACCACGAATAACGTTAGCCCAGGTCTACACATATAACTCAAAATTACTATCATCTTTTTTATTCCAATAAATTAATGTGTATGCAACAAACAAACTGGTCATTATAATCTGGCCCGTGCGGCACATATCCCTAACTTATGCCACCAGAATCATTCTCATACTTCAACAATACATGAATTTTGTAACAGATTCTAGCATACAAAATATGTGTATTTCATACACGAAGATGCTTTGCCCTAAATGTATCGCTAATATCGTAACCAGTATGCATAGTTCACGCACCGTATCACATATACAACTCAATCATAGTGGCCCAGTTCCTTGAACTTTATGCGTACTGCACTCTAACACCGCCACACATCACAGGTGGGATAGCACTGTTAATGTCGCTCTTTGTGGCAAGGATTAATCTGAAATAACTATGAAATGTCCTTCCTCCGGCCTCAGGAAACGGGAACGTTTACGGAGACCATCACTATCTGCAAACGATATAGAAAGGGGTAAGGCATGTCCATGGTCACGTTGATTGCCCCGGGAGACGCTGGGAATAGTCACCTACAGAGGTAAACAGACCTTAAACTCGCCTCGGGGCAGGCCAGGGTTACCCAGTGGGACTGAGTTACACAAGGTGACAAAAACACATCTAACACTTGCCCCAGGACAATCAGGGACGCATACATACGCGCACGCCGAAAACCTGCCTCCAAGACAAGCTGGGAAAGTTAAACATGCGGCAAATATTTGCCACGGGGACACGGAAAGACAATTACAGACATAGAAACATACGTATACATCTAACGTTTGCCCAACCCTTTGGGAGACTTGCACACACCCAGTAGTTGCCCCAGGACACACAGAGTTCGTTTACCCTACAACCAAGGACAACAAGTTGACGACAGTAAACTAGTAAATCCTTTTTAAGAAAAATGCAGGGCATCTACCGTGTTGTGGTTAAGTCGGCCGTTGGGCTACGTACCGACGCTTCCGTAAGTTATGTATGTCGCTAGCGATTTACAACCGCAATGTGGTCGTTAAGGCTGACTACCGAAGGTTCTTATTGGTGATAGGACATGTGTTGCATGTTTTGGTTGGTTAGTCCTCACTCATGTTTATGTCAGTTTCATATCTCCTCCCTGATTGGCTGGTTGTGTCCCTCTTGTCTGAATTCGTAATTCATTAGTATGTAAATATCATAAACAAGCTTTAGTTGATATTTTCTTGTTTTATTTCGAGCCCAATTGTGTGTGTGTGTGTGTGTGTGTGTGTGTTTAATGAGCAAATTCCTGTTTTGGATATCTTAGCATCTCATGTGCTATTCCTCGAATCGCTGGTTCATATCTGTAGCAACTTCTTTCCGTTTATGAACCAACACTCAAAGCTGTAATGTTGCACTCGACTGATGATTTGTTACTAAACTGTAAACGTGACATTAGACACATCCTGTAAGTTCGTCTCTACTGTGTATCTCTTTTTCTCTATACATTTTCAGCCTTTGGCTGCATTTTCCTTAACAATCCACTTATCAATATTAGTAGTAGTATTATTACCTTTAGTAGTAGGAGTAGTAGAAATAATAATAATAATAATAATAATAATAATAATAATAATAATAATAATAATAACAATAATAATAATAACAATAATAATAATCATAATATAACAATAATAATAATAACAATAATAATAAAAATAATAATAATAATTATAATAATAATAATAATAATAATAATAATAATAATAACAGTGGCAATAGTAGTAGTAGTAGTAACAATAACAATAATAATAATCATAATATAACAATAATAATAATAATAATAATAATAATAATAATAATAACAATAATAATAACAGTGGCAGTAGTAGTAGTAGTATCTCTTGTTTAAACAAAGCGAAAGACTGCAATCAGTGTCCTGTGCGTCTGGCCGCATCGTGCTGACCAGACTTCATCGTCCCTGCCCGTACCCGGTGACCCTCCCATGTTCTTCAAAACATGAACTGTGTAAACAAGATACAAGTATGTTATTTGATGTCATTTGTGAGTCTTACTGCAACGCATAAAAGGTAGTGCAGTAACTCTAACATAACGTACCGAGAGAGACAAGGAAAAAAATGTGGAGTTCCATTGATTCCTCATTACCACACGAGGGAAGTTCAGTCTCGTTAAATGAAAAAAAAAAAGTCAAGGTTAAAAATAAAATCGAAAAGTTGAACATTCAATGACTAAGCACACCACAGAGTCTGGTGTGGAGCCCCTGGCTATATAAGCAAGAGGCCACGACTCCGTTCCAGAGGAGGGTGACATTGACACCAAGCTAACAAGAGTGTGAGTGACTCACCTACCAGTGGAAATATGGAAGAGTACGTATTGTTGTTCGTACACTTCACTTGGGTAAAGCTACACTTTTGATCGTTCATTTGTTATTAAATCTTTACAATCGATTTTTAAATAAAGTCTGAGTATAAGATTACAAATGTAATATGAGAATCTGTATGCCATAATGGGACTAAGATGGTCTACGTCACCGATGGCTTTCGACCACAAAATAGGCTGAAAGAGGAGCTGGGTTCACCTGCCCAGTCATAATGGCTCGTTCCTTTTAGATATCTTAATCAAGAAAACAACAATAACACCGGCAGTTCGCCAAACCTAGGAAGCCTGGTGAGCTGATGTTTAAAAGTCGTAGATAAGGAAAAGAAGTTTTTTTGCTACTTCAGCGAATATTAGTGACAAAGTTCATACTATGACGTAAACTGAACAAAGAGGGATTGAAGAGAAAGATAAAAATGATAAAATATGAGAGGAATAAATATATTAGTAGGGAAGGATGGTAGTTGAAAACTGAAGAGAAAACTTAAGTCCCGTTACCACTCTACAACCTATGAGATGCAGGCACAGTCCGTGCCGTGCCGTGCCATATCACCCGACCATCCTCCAACCTGTAACATGCCATGATATGCAAACCAGCGCTATACAGCACAGCACACCTGGCCCCTCAGATGTCCGGCGGCGCACTCTGCTCCTCGTACTAACTCACCTAAGCCTAATGTCATCTTGCAAAGTTTCAATTTTTCTATGGCATCAGTTTCTCGCAATGCCATTTGGAGATTCCTCTAAAAACAGACATTTTGTTTTGTACTGACTACCGCCGAAGCTTCGCTAAACGCACAAAACAGAAATATCACAAAGTGTTTACTGCCACATGTCCACATTTCGCAATGTTTGTATTAATAAATATATACCACTAAGCACATCAATTTATATTCCATATATACGACGACAGCTCTGGTGGACATAGGCGCATATATATATATATATATATATATATATATATATATATATATATATATATATAAAAAACTCCTTGGGATTTATTAGGCAATGTATATCGAAAGCGTATTCCACATCAGCTGTATTTTTTTCATGCAATCCCCGCTCCTTCCTAAATCACAAGAACTCTGGCAACGGACTAAATCACTCGTAGAGAAACAATCGGTGCCTCTAACGGCGTGAGTCATCTACCTTTATTCTCCATCCAGGACACACTATATTAAGACCTGGACAATCATCAACAATTAACGGTGGGTAACGGGAAGGTAGTCACCATCGTAGCCCTATTTTATGCCCGAAACTGCTAATTCTCATGTCTAACCATCATTAGAGGTCAATCTAACCCTAAGGAAATAATATAAGAACAATTCAAGTGTGTATATGCATACGGAGAACAGGCAAATTAGTACACGTTTGCGTTTGTGCTCATCCTCCATCGGGAGGCGGAGGCAACTTACAGTGGATGTATCGCGGCAGTTCTCGCCCAGCGTCTGGGCCTGCTCAGTTGCCAATACGTCTCTTTCTGATGCAAGTGTCCTCGATTCAGCATGAGTCTGAGAAAGGTTGAGAGTGAGGTTTAGTTGTTATTTCTTGAGTATCAGAATACATCGTTGATAAGGTTAACTGGGAAAAAGACTTGTGGTGAGGAAGGTGCACGCAACTGCACGTGTGTGGAGGCCACGGGTGAGTGTTGGCAACCTGGTGGTCGTCAACCCCCGTCCGCCCAGCCAGTTCAGGAGAAGTTGTGGGGTTGCCAGCTCTAACGACACCGCTACTCCGACTGCCGCCAATGTGTTTGTGTTCACTTTTCGCACATACCGCCACCGCATTTTACACTAACACTTCCAACAATAACAGCTGCACCCAAGCAATCTAAATAGAACCGCTTTGCACGTGGTAAACACCTTGCAGAAAGCTTCTGCTGGTAATACCTTCTAATCTACAGCCTAACCTATTTCCTGTCATTCCAAATACAAGAAAAACGCTCGATAACTGGAAGAATTGCTGGTCATCAATAAGAACGCGTTATTTTCTTGAACTATATAATGCCACAGTTATCCATGAACAGAATAGGAATTAAGGAGCACAACATCCAGCGTTGATTCTCCGCGGTGTCCTCAAACTCCAAGCAAGACACACAAACGCTGTAACAAGAGATCACAGAACAAAAACAAACTCCTTCCTAGAGTTGAACTGGAAAGAGCAAAAACACTGGCTAGACTGGGACTGCGCAGAGCGGTAGGGTAGGTTTCGAGGGAAGGGTCGGGATGCCTGAAGGTGAATCAAGTCTGAAGAAGTTACATACAAAATACAGATAGCGAGAATATCGCACCATTCCAGGCGACGTGAAGCTAAAGAAACTGAACGTCACCCTTGAACACTTGGACTCTTCCTACTGGAGAGGGAGGAGGGTGGATGCTAGCTAGTGTGGAGGGTGGTTATGGTGATGGCAGCGACCTGCTGGTACGGCCACACAACATTTAATGAGACAAGTTCCAAGATGATGTCCGCCAGCAGGTGGGAGGAGGAGGGTGGAGACGTATATAGTACAGGACAGGTCAGCCAGCAGATGACACGGACACGTACGTATCTACCGCCGCTGAGAAGGGAAAATGGCTACAAATAATTTCACGCAACGACCGAGACTCAGTCAAGCCTCATGAGGTATGACTTCCAAAGAACTAAAGTTACTAAAATTCTGTGTACAATATATACATCAGTGACCTTTACAGCGGGTTAGTATGTGACCACGTCGGAGGAATGACTTGATACTTAACCGGACGAGACCTCAAGTATCACGTCACAGGAGAAGGACCAGGCATCATGATAACCGGCCAAGTGACGCAAGGTACACCGCGGTAAATGGCCGAGTCTGGTCGGAGGTACCATGGTAGTTGGCCGGACGGAGCAACAACACGCAACATGGTCATATATCATTTGCTGGGAATGAACAGGATCATGGTATATAGTACTTGGCCACAAGGGGCCAGAGGTGACATGGTTTTCAGGCTGATGGAACGAGACGAACCATGTTACGTGGCCAGGAGTGACGTGCTCTAGGCTTTGAGAGAGGAGCAGTATCATGACACTTGTCCGGAGGTGACATGGCTCGTGACCTTGCGAGGATAAGACGACGCATCGTGGCACCAAACCGACGGTGTCAGAGGTACCAAGTATGGACCAGATCAGCCACAGCCAAGCTTCATATTGTGTGCTGGCGGGGCCAGGTGACGCCAAAGTTACCGTGGTGCTGGGGAGCGTGAAGGCTGGAAACCCACAAGAGGACTTCCCTAAAGACCGGGATCTGAGTAATGACTTTCATAACCACGAGGGTTTTTTTTCCATCCGTAAGATTAAAGATGTTTCCACCAGATCCCACAACTGCATCTGCATGGAGGGGAGGACACGATGCACCAAGAATGGTACAGCGTCCATCTAAAACTACAGAAATACGGTAGGTGGAGGCAGGTGGCCAACTCTCGTACGCCAGACGAGAACCTCAAAACCGGGCGTCAGGAGGAGGCCCAGGCAGGGTGGAGCGTCTCCCTTCAAGAGCCCAAGAACGCAGAAGTACAAGCGGAGGCTGTGGCTCTCCAGGTGACGCTGACCAAGCGGGTCTGAATACCGAGTAGCGAACGGAGGAAGGAAGAAAAATGTACCTGTACACCTACAGAGGGAACTCTGTACTACAGACAATTTCTCACCACCCTGTACACCCCCCGACGCCCCACAATAAAAGAATCTCAACGTAGGAACATAAAGCTAACCATCAAGAATCACGGGGTACTGGGAATCACGGGGTACTGGGAATCACGGGGTACTGGGAATCACGGGGGTACTGGGAATCACGGGGTACTGGGAATCACGGGGTACTGGGAATCACGGGGTGCTGGGAATCACGGGGTGCTGGGAATCACGGGGTACTGGGAATCACGGGGTACTGGGAATCACGGGGTACTGGGAATCACGGGGTACTGGGAATCACGGGGTACTGAGAATCACGGGGTACTGGGAATCACGGGGTACTGGGGAATCACGGGGGTACTGGGAATCACGGGGTACTGGGAATCACGGGGGTACTTGGGAATCACGGGGGTGCTGGGAATCACGGGGGTACTGGGAATCACGGGTGGTGCTGGGAATCACGGGGGTACTGGGAATCACGGGGTACTGGAATCACGGGGGTACTGGGAATCACGGGGTACTGGAGATCACGGGTACTGGGAATCACGGGGTACTGAGAATCACGGGGTACTGGAAATCACGGGGTACTGGGAATCACGGGGTACTGGGAATCACGGGGGTACTGGGAATCACGGGGTACTGAGAATCACGGGGTACTGGGAATCACGGGGTACTGGGAATCACGGGGTACTGGGAATCACGGGGTACTGGGAATCACGGGGTACTGGGAATCACGGGGTGGTGCTGGGAATCACGGGGTACTGGGAATCACGGGGTACTGGGAATCACGGGGTACTGGGAATCACGGGGTACTGGGAATCACGGGGTACTGGGAATCACGGGGTACTGGGAATCACGGGGTGTGCTGGGAATCACGGGGTACTGGGAATCACGGGGTACTGGGAATCACGGGGTACTGGGAATCACGGGGTACTGAGAATCACGGGGTACTGGGAATCACGGGGTACTGGGAATCACGGGGTACTGGGAATCACGGGGTACTGGGAATCACGGGGTACTGGAATCACGGGGTACTGGGAATCACGGGGTACTGGGAATCACGGGGGTACTGGGAATCACGGGGGTACTGGGAATCACGGTGGTACTGGGAATCACGGGGTACTGGGAATCACGGGGCACTGGGAATCACGGGGTACTGGGAATCACGGGGTACTGGGAATCACGGGGTACTGGGAATCACGGGGTGGTGCTGGGAATCACGGGGTACTGGGAATCACGGGGTACTGGGAATCACGGGGTACTGGGAATCACGGGGTGGTGCTGGGAATCACGGGGTGGTGCTGGGAATCACGGGGTACTGGGAATCACGGGGTACTGGGAATCACGGGGCACTGGGAATCACGGGGTGGTGCTGGGAATCACGGGGTACTGGGAATCACGGGGTACTGGGAATCACGGGGTGGTGCTGGGAATCACGGGGTACTGGGAATCACGGGGCACTGGGAATCACGGGGTACTGGGAATCACGGGGTACTGGGAATCACGGGGTACTGGGAATCGGGAAATATTCGTCAGATTTAAAGTTGAGCATAATCGACAAAACCCATCGAGCTAACCTGTGCAGGAAGATGGGCGCATCCTGCTGGGGGTCAGAGTTGAGGAAAAGATCACTGAAGGGCAAGCATGAGCTGGTGTCAAGACCGGGGGGAGGAGGGAAATAATGACAGGGGGGGGGAAGAGGCTTGGCTGAACCTGAGCTATGTCGCCGCGGCTGTAATACACTCTGCTTCATGAAATGATGATAATGATAGTAATAATAATAATAATAATAATAATAATAATAATAAAAATAATCATAATAATATTACTTATATCACCAAACCTGCCACAAGAGAAAAAAAAAAGGAAAGTCAGCAGAAATAGTTGGTCACCCTCCGAGCCCCATCTTCGAACGGTATATTTAGCGTCGACGATAAATGTCACCAACGTTGTTCTACGGATAACAAAGTTTGGGAGGCGCATACGCAGGCAGGATACGGCTCTACGTTGAGACCTGGGCTGAGGAACAATGAGTAATTTCACCAAATTAGACCAAAAGTCATCACTGAACACTACGGACCAGGAAGTGAACTTGAGGAAAACATAATAAGTCGTGTGTATGCCTTGGCCTTACTTTGGGTTCTCTGCTCAAGATAATACACGAACCTATCTCCCCGAACCTGAACAAGATGCAAAAACTATCTAGCGAACAAGATCCCAAAACCATCCAGCGAAGTTGGAAGTGAACGTATGAACGGATACGTAACTTGGTCCACGGATACGTAACTTGGTCCGCGGATACGTAACTTGGTCCACGGATACGTAACTTGGTCCGCGGATACGTAACTTGGTCCGCGGATACGTAACTTGGTCTGCGGATACGTAACTTGGTCTGCGGATACGTAACTTGGTCCGCGGATACGTAACTTGGTCCGCGGATACGTAACTTGGTCCGCGGATACGTAACTTGGTCCGCGGATACGTAACCTGGTCCGCGGATACGTAACTTGGTCTGCGGATACGTAACTTGGTCCGCGGATACGTAACTTGGTCTGCGGATACGTAACTTGGTCCCATCTTCAGATCTGTGGTAATGACTGACGAGATGCGTAAACCGACTCGGTTTAATGACCAACCTGGTGGTGTGGGAGAGGAGGACTTCAGGACACGGAGTATGGGAGTACATACGAGTGCGCAGTGCGAGGCCACCCCTGAAACCTGACTGAAGCTACGAAACGAGTCAACTGAACCGGTCTGATGAGAAACGAACATGATCTACAAAGCCAGAGATCAAAAACTCAGGCCCGGACGACCGCACGGAACGCACCCAGAGGGAGATGAACCTGAATCCTTCCCCCCTTGGAATGGGCGGGGGCAGAAAAACGGGACATCAAGCAAGGAATAAAAAGACCACGAGCGAGGAACGACAGCATGTAATAGGACGGTGATGGCGGCTACGGTGCTGGAGCAAAGCTGTCGGGGTTAGGCAGGTCACCTGCTGCGCGTCGCGAGGACGAAAAGAGAAGGTTGTACAAGGCGGCGGGGGTGGGTGGCTGCGGGTGTTGACCAGACTTGGGTGTAGAGGGGTGGACGGCCATACGTATGAGGGAAGCTGAGCGTGGTAGAGTGACCAGAGATCACATCCAAATCGTGTATACCAAAATCCTTTCCTTAAAGATGAATTTTATGCTTCAGTACATTACATTCTCTCCCATATATGTATATTTATATATATATATATATATATATATATATATATATATATATATATATATATATATATATATATATAAATGAACTTGTCAAAAGACAATAAAAACAAAAACGCAAGTTTACCAAAAGGCCCTGATTTTCACAGCAGTGAACGAAAATGACTGGCGTGATAGGAGACCGTAAGCTTTAGCAGAAGTCAGGGAAAGATAAAAAAAAAAAAAAAAATAAGTGACATACAGTTGTAATCAGAGGGAATATAAAAGATGCTGAAAAGATATAATGCAGCCAAAAATGTCAACTGGGTAAAAAGACGCACACGTGGCGCGAATGAAAACACAGCAAAACACAGGATAACAGCCAGAAAAGAAGATAATCTCGAGTTAAATGAGGAAATAAACAAAATATGGCAAAAACTAGAATTAAGAAAACTAGCATCAGTGTCACATTCGTCATGAAGCAGAGCGGAGTGTGGCGGTGACGGTGGGCGATGACCAGCCCCGGGTCCTACAGAGATGAACGGAAGGGAACAAGACGTGATGGAGGAGGGAGGGAGAGAGAGTAAGGAAACTGGGGTGATAATATCCAAGCAGGAGTGAGGCTGGGGGCTGGAGGCAGTGTGGCTGGAGCGCTCGGGGTAATGGTGAGAACATGGACCACCTCACATGCAAGTGGACGACCCAGCAGCAGGAGGCAGGAGGGGCGCCTGTAATTACCTGCCCGGAGGGAAGGGGTGGGGGGAATCTGAAGGTGAGAGGAGTGGAGAGGAGGGAGTGATGGTCCAGGGAAAGATGGCAAGCTTACAGACACCGCGTCGTGCGTTGGTACTGCACCACACACACACACACACACACACACACACACACACACACAGACACACCTCTACGTCATGTGTAAACTTGCGACAATACCGCTTTATGATCGAAAAGGAAAACACACAGGTGGCAGGTTTGATCTAACATCGGAAAAGGATGATTCAAAGTAATCTTTTTCCCTTTCAAAATCATACCAATCCCTGAAAGATTACCTTTATATATATATATATATATATATATATATATATATATATATATATATATATATATATATATATGCCAAAATAATCTTTCGGGATTGGTATAATTCTGAAAAGGAAGAAGATTATACATAATCAAGATGAGGTAACCTCTCACACTAGACTTAAAGAACTTGAGGTAATCCAGATTCAGATCCTGTACAACCTCTCGTCACCACGTAACACAAGGTCGCACCTTTGGAATGTGAATATAATTCCCTCGGTGTCTTCAGGTTACTCCGGGACATCATATGCCTTCACCCTGGACGCACCTCCCTCACTCCCTCCCTCCCAGCATTATTACACCAGCTCCTGAAATATTACCTTCTTTATCTGAGGAATTAGTCAGTCTTACGGAAGTACGGAGGCAAGGGTAATGTTACACTGTGAGGTGGAGGGAGCAAGACGTGCACAGTGGCAGGAAGTAACCTCACAGCTTTATGAGTACCTTAACAACTTGTCATTTCACTGAAGGTTAATATTAGAGGTGAGATGATCGTGGCGGCCATAGTGTGAGAACGACGCCGTGGATGAACGACCCTGTGGGACTAGAGGTGGTCGTGAGGGGAGGGACCTAAGGTGGCGAAGACCGTGGACGCCAACTGGTGCACTCTAGTGGTCAGTTTGCTAACTGGTGAGGCGACAGGTAGAGATGGTCGGGGTGGGTGCTGGTGATCCTGAGAGAAGGGAAAGGAAACACTTGAGTGGGAAGGAGGAGACGGTGAGACGAAGGGGAAAAACGTGAGAGAGCAAGGCGTGATAGTTCGGTCCGGTGCGGATGTGGGAGGGACGCGATGGGGAGAGGCAGGGAGGGAGAGACAGAGACGAGGCGAAAGAAAGGAAAGGAAAAAAAAAGTAGAGGTAACAGAAACGACGAGGAACACGGGAAAGTCACTGGAGACGTGTGGAAAAGAAAGGGAAAGAGACACAGCAGGAGGAAAGTTCATTGAGAACTACAGCTGAAGCCAATTAGCCAAGCAGCGAGGGAGGGAGGGAGGGAGGTAAACACCATGAGAACCCCGGGTAGTAACCTTCAGAGTGCGCCACTTCCCGGCCGCAGGGACAGTCAGCAGGCGCACCACCACCACCACCACCAGGAGGAGGAGGAGAGGGTCGTGTGGATGACCTGCTAGGCTGCTTGCTGGGGTGGCGACCGAGCGGGGGGCGAGGTGGTGGTGGCGGGGTCTGGTTGGCTGGGGGACGTCAAGGCCGGGTAACTGAACGCTTCTGCCTCCCCGTCTCTCCCCCCGACACCACCCGAGGCGGGTCCCCACGCCTCCTACTGTGCCGCTCTCGGGACTTACTTCTGCTCTTCCACATGGCCGCCCCTCTCTCATCTTATCTACACCCTTCTCCTCCCTGCCTAACGCCTACCACACTTCTACATCTACACACAGTCATCTTCCGCGTCTCCTCGTCCACTACCAGCATTTGAGGAGGAAAAAATAAATCTTCAAAACTCGTCGTACTTTGAGATGCTTGTCTGGTCATATAACCTTTGGGAAAGGCCAAGTTGTGTGTCTCTGGTCCCGATCACTCCTGAAGCCTCCCCGTGGCTAATGTCAAGTGACACCATGCAAAGTGTTTGTGTAAAAATCACCATATTTTCTTGTTCACCCAAGTACCTTTCTTGCTAGCACAAATACGTCAAGTTCT
The DNA here is from genome assembly GCF_036320965.1 of Panulirus ornatus. Classification (NCBI taxonomy): domain Eukaryota; kingdom Metazoa; phylum Arthropoda; class Malacostraca; order Decapoda; family Palinuridae; genus Panulirus; species Panulirus ornatus. The sequence goes on from NC_092240.1 coordinate 19,050,819, forward strand.
GGCCATTGGTCGCATTTAGCGCGAGTGTTTCTGTGGTACATTTCTCTCAATGTTAATAAGTATACTTCACAGGATTCAAGTTTAGTTTACTCAGGATAAGGTAAAGGCGGTGTCTTTATGACCCCCAACGCCCCTAGGGGTTTATGGGTTTACCTTCTACCGTCGGTTCACTCACGCCAGAAAAACCTGTTGGTAGGTTATCTCTGCCATAGCCTACTACAGGCGAGCGTATCCCTCCGCCAATCCTACGCCTACTGAGGCACTGTGGTAAAACCTTGTTTCACACACACACACACACACACACACACACACACACACTTGACACTGTACTGTGACCTATCTTGGTCACCCAATTTCATCCGTGAAAAGTGTTGTGGTCTCTGGTCATCTCACAAACATAAAAAGCTTCCACGATATATGTGATCAGTCCACAGAAAGAGAAAGGACTGAGGACATGTTGGTTCCCTCAGTCACTCCAAAAAACGTCGTGAATCTGTGTTGTGTTCCCTGGTTCCCCACAGGTACATGAGGCTTGTGTCGTGTTCTCTGTTCACACTACCAAACTACAGACTTCCATCTCATGACTGCATCACTAACCTCGGGGCTAACTCCTACAGGAAATTCGCTGCTCTCCAATAATCTTGTATATGATTCACTTTATTCATTAATAAATCAATCATTCCAAACATTTCCTGACTGATTATATTTCTTCTGTAATCGTAGAGTGGCTGGTTTATCATCGAATATTTTTCCTTCAGCAAGGGTGTAATAAGTTTCAGTCTCAGGCCTCAAATCGTCACAAGGTCCATCAATAAAAGTTAATAAAGTGTCATGTTTTCAGGTGTTTGTGAACGTGTGATGGCGGCGGAGTCTGCCACACTCGCTACTGTATCCACAACCCGACGTTAACGCCCGGTTCTCTTGCTTAAATCTGTACGTCCTCTTAGGAGGCGTGCGTCGCCGTGTTTAACCTAACCTGCACAGAAACTTTAGCCAGTTCAAATGTTGTTTTCTGTGGTCGTAATGTACAAATATAACAATATGTCATAATCAATACAGTCAAGCCACTGAAGTTGGACACTCCTTACAAAACACATGCATATACATACAAGTATGCATTTACAAACCCATGCCGGGGACATACGTACTTTTTGAGTTGATAATTTGCCATCTTTTCAAGGTCGTAATCGAACTGACACATCGAACATGGAGGAGCTAGAACGTTCAGGTTCAGTGTTGTAAACCTGCTGTAAAATACCGACGGAATCATGGAAACGTAATGGATGTGGTCGAGAGCGGCATTGCAGGATGATGTACGTGGTAACGGTGGTGCGAACTGCCAGCCGTGCAGGTGGTAACGGTGGTGCGAACTGCCAGCCGTGCAGGTGGTAACGGTGGTGCGAACTGCCAGCCGTGCAGGTGGTAACGGTGGTGCGAACTGCCAGCCGTGCAGGTGGTAACGGTGGTGCGAACTGCCAGCCGTGCAGGTGGTAACGGTGGTGCGAACTGCCAGCCGTGCAGGTGGTAACGGTGGTGCGAACTGCCAGCCGTGCAAGTGGTAACGGTGGTGCGAACTGCCAGCCGTGCAGGTGGTAACGGTGGTGCGAACTGCCAGCCGTGCAGGTGGTAACGGTGGTGCGAACTGCCAGCCGTGCAGGTGGTAACGGTGGTGCGAACTGCCAGCCGTGCAGGTGGTAACGGTGGTGCGAACTGCCAGCCGTGCAGGTGGTAACGGTGGTGCGAACTGCCAGCCGTGCAGGTGGTAACGGTGGTGCGAACTGCCAGCCGTGCAGGTGGTAACGGTGGTGCGAACTGCCAGCCGTGCAGGTGGTAACGGTGGTGCGAACTGCCAGCCGTGCAGGTGGTAACGGTGGTGCGAACTGCCAGCCGTGCAGGTGGTAACGGTGGTGCGAACTGCCAGCCGTGCAGGTGGTAACGGTGGTGCGAACTGCCAGCCGTGCAGGTGGTAACGGTGGTGCGAACTGCCAGCCGTGCAGGTGGTAACGGTGGTGCGAACTGCCAGCCGTGCAGGTGGTAACGGTGGTGCGAACTGCCAGCCGTGCAGGTGGTAACGGTGGTGCGAACTGCCAGCCGTGCAGGTGGTAACGGTGGTGCGAACTGCCAGCCGTGCAGGTGGTAACGGTGGTGCGAACTGCCAGCCGTGCAGGTGGTAACGGTGGTGCGAACTGCCAGCCGTGCAGGTGGTAACGGTGGTGCGAACTGCCAGCCGTGCAGGTGGTAACGGTGGTGCGAACTGCCAGCCGTGCAGGTGGTAACGGTGGTGCGAACTGCCAGCCGTGCAGGTGGTAACGGTGGTGCGAACTGCCAGCCGTGCAGGTGGTAACGGTGGTGCGAACTGCCAGCCGTGCAGGTGGTAACGGTGGTGCGAACTGCCAGCCGTGCAGGTGGTAACGGTGGTGCGAACTGCCAGCCGTGCAGGTGGTAACGGTGGTGCGAACTGCCAGCCGTGCAGGTGGTAACGGTGGTGCGAACTGCCAGCCGTGCAGGTGGTAACGGTGGTGCGAACTGCCAGCCGTGCAGGTGGTAACGGTGGTGCGAACTGCCAGCCGTGCAGGTGGTAACGGTGGTGCGAACTGCCAGCCGTGCAGGTGGTAACGGTGGTGCGAACTGCCAGCCGTGCAGGTGGTAACGGTGGTGCGAACTGCCAGCCGTGCAGGTGGTAACGGTGGTGCGAACTGCCAGCCGTGCAGGTGGTAACGGTGGTGCGAACTGCCAGCCGTGCAGGTGGTAACGGTGGTGCGAACTGCCAGCCGTGCAGGTGGTAACGGTGGTGCGAACTGC